>NC_137002.1:2377485-2479985 GCF_032717465.1 Coenobita brevimanus | reverse complement strand
TCCTGGAGCGTTTTCTGCATTTACACCTTTACCATGATGAAGTTTGGTTTAGTTTATGTATTTAGTTTATTTTTTTCTAACTCCTGAATAATTTTTTTTTTTAGTTGGAGATTTTTCCGTTGCTGATTCCTGTTTTTTTTTTTTTTTTTTTTTTTTTTTTTTTTTGGCTAACTCCTGGGTATTTTTTGCAGTTGGAGATTTTTTTTATTTATTTATGGGCTTAGCTGCTGTCTACACCTTAGCATGATGATTTTTTTTTTTTTTAACTCCTGTAGATTTTTTTCAGTTTAGGGCAAAGTTTTCTAGCTTATGTGGTTAGCTGTTGTCTCCATTAATCTCCTCCATAGATTATTTTTTTTGTTTCAGTTTGTTTTTGCAATCCCCTGACGAGTTTATTGATTTTTTTTTTTAATTGATGTTATACTCATTTTACTCTAACGTGGCCTAAAGTTGTCAAGTCTATCCTGAATACTGAGTAGTAACAATAGAGTAGCATTGGAATTTGGTGCTAATCACGAAGAAGTGCTATAGATAAGACGCAGAGCTTTTGTATTGTCTGTTACTGCCAGTCAGCTTCACGGGAAAAGGAAAAAAATCTAGGCCAAGCTAAATTGAAAAAGGTGTTGTTCCCTTCGTTAACATCTTTACTTTCAAGGTACCCTCTAGACTTAATAAAGACTTAAGAAAATAATCCGCTACTAGTAAGAATTTAAGAAGAAATTAAATAAGCGGCAGTGTGATAAAACTCTGGGCCAAGTTAAGGTGAAAAGGGTGTAGTAGTTGCCCTCGTTAACATATTTACTTTAAGGGTGCTGTCCTATCTTAAGAAATAATATACTAAGAATGAAATAAGAAATATTGTAAGGAAGAGATTAATCCAAACACCAGGAAGTCATTTTTCTATACTTCATTCTTTGGTCTTTCCCGACGATTTTATTCATCTTAAGTGAGACGGAGGGTTATAGCGGGGTTAAGGAAGGCTTGAACTCTCCCTCCACTCTCTTAAGTCTCACCAGCTGAATAAAATCGTCTGGTTTTTTGAAGGGGTTTCGTTATTACGGACATTCACAGTAACAAAATTAATAATGGAATTTGTTGTGGCATGTCCATATTGAGTTGTTGTTGTTGTTGTTGGTGTTGGTGGTGTGTGTGTGTGTGTGTGTGTGTGTGTGTGTGTGTGAGAGAGAGAGAGAGAGAGAGAGAGAGAGAGAGAGAGAGAGAGAGGAGCCTTCTTATGTTCTGAATAAATGCTGGAATTTATTAAGTCACAAGGACTGGTGTGGCATTTGGGTATTGAATTGGGGGGGGGGGTGACGGCGGCCTTCACATTTCCTGCATAAACGTTTGGGAAGAGAGAAAGATAGATAGATAGACGGACGGATAGATAGATTGATATAGAGAGATGGGGGGTAGGCAGGAGAAGGGTGAAACAGGGGTAGGTAGGTTGGTCGGTAGGCAGGGAGAAGGGTGAAGCAGGGTTAGGTTGGTAGGTAGGCAGGCAGGCAGGGAGAAGGGTGAGGCAGGAGTAGGCAGGTTGGTTGGTAGGCAGGGAGAAGGGTGAGGAGGGATAGGGAAAGAGGGAAGGGTTGGTAGGTAGTTATATAAGTTGGTAGGTAAGCAAAGATGGATGCAGGAGGGGAAGGAGGTATGCACGCCCAGAGAGAACAGAAATGGGTAGGTAGGGAGGGAATAATGTGGAGGGGAGAGAATAGTGACAATGAGGTAGGTAGGTAGGTAGTTAGGTAGGTTAATTGGCTGGTTGGTAGGCAGGTATACAGAGAGACAAGCAGGGAAGGAGGGTCAAGGATAAATAACTAGGTAGGTAGGCAGGTAGTTAGGTAGGAGGGTCAGGGAGTAGATGTAGGTAGGTAGGTAGGGCCATTGAGAAGGATGAATGAGGGGTGGGGAGAGAGGGAAGGGTAGATGGGGAGGGAAGGAGGTAGGTAAGCAGAGAAGGAAGGAGGGGGAGGTAAGGTATAAAGACATAGGTAGGTAGGGAGGGAGGGAAAGAGAGGTAGGAAGGATGGCAGTTACGTAGGCGGCGATGGAGGGTTAGGTAGGAACCTAGATAGGCAGATAGATGTTAGGTAGGTAGGTAGGGCAAGGAGAAGGGGAAGGAGAAAGGAATAGGTAGAGAGGAAGAGTGAAAGAAATGCATAGTAAGAGGAGAGAAGGGGGAAAGGGGATGGAAGAGGGAAGGCAATTGGAGGAGGGAGGAAGGAATGGGAGGAGAAAAGAGGGGAAAGGGAAGGGGGAGGGGAAGGATAGTGGGAAGAGTGAAAGGGAAGGAGGGGGAGAGAATTGAAAGGGAGAGGAAGGGAAGATGGGAAAGAGAAGGGGACGGTGAGAGGAAGGAATGGGAGAAGGGAAAGGGGAGAAGAGGGGAGTGGGAACAATGAAATGGAAGGAAATAGGTAGGTAGGTAGGTGGGGAGAAGGGACAGGAAGGGAAGATGGGAAAGAGAAGGGGGAGAGGAGAGGAAAGAATGCGAGGAGAAGGGAAGGGGAGGAGAGGGGAAGTGGGAACAATGAAAGGGAAGGAGGGGAAGAAAATAGGTAGGTAGGGAGAGGAAGGGAAGATGAGAAAGAGAAGGGGGAGGGGAGAATTAGGAATGGGAGGAGAAGGGAAGGTGGAGGAGAGAAAGGGGAAGAGTGAAAAGGGAGGAGAAGGGGAAGGAAATAGGCAGTCAGGTAGGTAGGGGGAGGTAGGGGATGGGTACGAGGGAGGGAGCTGGTACCCGCACTGCAGACCCCCTACGAGCTATGACGTCAAGGCAGCCCCCTACTGTAAATAAAAACCCATTAGATAAGCCTTCAACCTTTGCACCCTGATAAATGCCACCCATTAAAAGGGGCCACCATGATACCTTCTGTAATGGCTGCCTTGCTAGTTTTGTCTGCCTGTTTATATTCCCTTCATTATTTATCTACTGTATACATCTCTATTTTTATTTTTTATTTATCTTTTATATTGCTCTATTAAAAAGGGGTCGCCATTATACTCACTGTAATGGCTGCTTTGAGTTTTATGTTTGTTTGTATATATAATTCACTCTGTGTCTGCTCTGCTTGTCTCCCTTCTGTTTATGTCTGTTTTATATTACGCTTTTAAAGGGAGTCGTGATGATTGCCTGTGTTATTGGCGTCCTTGGTCGTTCAGTCTCTCTCTCTCTCTCTCTCTCTCTCTCTCCCCCTCGACTCCAGAATAATTCCTTTTAACCCCAAATCATCGCAAGTAACTAAAAATGACCCAACATGACCCCACTTAACCTCAGAATAACGCAGTATGACCTCAATATATCCCAGTATGACCCTCGTCCCCAAATGACCCCAGTATGACCTAGTATAATCCCGGTCTGCAACTAGTACGACCCAGTATGACCTTCCCTCTTTAGATTTTCCCAGTACGACCCCCGTTCTCAGATAATCCCAGTACGACCCTCGTTCTCAGATAATCCCGGTACGACCCCCGTTCTCAGATAATCCCAGTACGACCCCCGTGCTCAGATAATCCCGGTACGACCCCCGTTCTCAGATAATCCCGGTACGACCCCCATCCTCAAATAATCCCAATATGGTCTCTGTAGAACCCAATGAGATCTTGAAACGACTCCATAACGACCCTTTGTCACCCTGTTACAGCTTCATAGCAACCCAGTACTACCTATACGACCCTGTGAGACCTTGAAACCCCCTAGCAACCTAGTACGACCTCTGAACGACCCGTACGACCCCATAGCGACCCAGAACGACCTAGCGAGGCCTTGATGCACCCTAACAACCTAGTACGATCACTGAACGACCCATAGCGACCCGGTGAGACCTTGAAACCCCTTAACAACCTAGTGCGACCTCTGAACGACCCAGAACGACCCAGCGAGATCTTGGAAACCCCCTAACAACCTAGTACGACCTCTGAACGACCCCATAGCGACCTAGAATGACCCAGTGAGACCTTGGTAACCCCCTAACAGCCCAGCACGACCCATACGACCCCAAAACGACCCAGCGAGACCTTGGAAACCCCCTAACAACCTAGTACGACCTCTGAACGACCCAGTGAGATCTTGAAACCCCCTAACAACCCAGTACGACCCCATAACGATCCACCCTCATTCCAGGTGGTGAATCACATCCCTAGGGCGGGTGGACTGTGCCGTAAGGACAGCCTGGCCCGGGCCCTCCACAAGATGAGGCATGTGTTCGGTCCCGCCTTCGATTTTATGTGAGTGGCTTTGTTATTTCTTATTTAATCCACATCCGTAGGTCTTATCCTCATGTATGGCTCCCGTCCTCCACATTCGTAGCTCTCTTCCACATTCATAGCCATCATCCACATCTATATTCTTTCATTTTCCTTCCAGTCTTAGCTCGTATCCACATTTATGCCTCTCTTCCACATTTATAGTTATCATCCACATCTTTAGCTTTCCTTTTCCTTCCAGTCTTAGCTCGTATCCACATTTATGTCTCTCTTCCACATTCATAGCTCTCATTTCCATCCACTTATATAGTTTTCATTTTCATCCACATTCATAGCTTTCATTTTCATCCACATTCATAGCAATCAGTTTCATCCACATTCATAGCTGTCATCCACATTCATAGCTTTAATTTTCATCCACTTTCTTAACTGGCATCCACATCTATAGCCCTTCATATCCCTCATCTGCAGTCCACATCCTCACCAACAGCCCTCATTCTTAGCCTTATCCCAAATCCACATCCAAAGAATTATGTATAGCTTTCATCCACCATCACATCCCTTCACATCCTTCCTCTGCAGCCATCTTCTTCTTATACATCCTTGTTCATCCACATCCTTACTTTTTATCCATTGTTTATATCCACATTCCTAACGTTCATCCACATCTTCAGGTCTCACTCGCATCCTTCATCTCACTCTTGTCCATATCTGTCATCCACATCCATGATCCACAGTCGACCCTTCATCCACATCTCTCGAACACATCCTCAGCCTTCATCCATAGCTTTTGTTCACATTCTTACCCCTTATCCACATTCTCAGATCTCACCCATAGCTTTCATCCACATCTGTAGGTCTTACTTATATTTTTTATCCACATCCTACGCCCTCATCCATAGCCTTCCTCCACATTTATAAGCTTTTGTCCACATTTATAGTTCACATTCACATTCCTAGGTCTTATTCATAGCTTTCATCCACATCTTTAGATTATATCATTAACTCTCATCCACATCCAAAGCTCTCTTCCACATCATTAACTCATCCACATCCAAAGCTCTCTTCCACATCATTAATTCTTATCCACACCCAAAGGTCTCTTCCACATCCCAGTCCTGCCCTATTGCATATGTTCAACTGGCTCCACCACAGTCGTCATCTCCATTGCTAATTTTCAACTGCGACTACCACCACTACCACCATCAGTACCTTCCAGTTACCCCTACATCTACCACTCCCCCTCCTGCAGCACACCACTCATCACTACCACAACTACCACTACCACAGGTGCAATATTCCGATCACCACTACCACTACCACCACAACCACACCAATTGGTATACCTAAGACTACCACCACCGTAGCTACCACCAATAACATTACTACCTTCACCACAACAACCATCACTATGACCACAGTCTCCTCCCTACCACAACTACCACTCCCTTCCTACCACCACCACTATGACCACAATCTCCACCCTACCACAACTACCACTCCTCTCCTACCACCACCACCACCACTGTCTTTATAGCTCAGCCACCACCCCCCTTCTACCACAACTACCACCACAACCACTCTTCCGTCCACAGCCCTGCCACATACCTGCTTCCGTGCGAGTATACTAAGCTGGTGGCGGAATATACCCGCATACTGTACCGCATGGACCAGGGAGCGAACCAAGCCAAGTCACCTGCCTCCAAATTGCCAGGTAGCACAATTACAGGTAAGCATATTTTATTTCGTTTTCTTTTCCTTATTTTCTTTCCTCTTTTCTTTTTTGCTCTTTCCTTCATTCTTTCCTTCCTTCTTTTCTTTCTTTCTGTCTGTTTGTCTGTCTTTCTTTTTTCTTCCTTTCTTTCTTTCGTACTTCCGTCTTTCCTTCCTTCCTCCCTTTCTTTTCTTTCTTTCATTCTTTCACTTTCTTATTTTTCTTTCCTTCCTTCCTTCGTTCCTTCCTTCCTCCCTTCCTTCCTTCCCTCCTTCCTTCCCCCCTTCCTTCTTTCTTTCTTTCTTACTTTTTTACCCTTTGGTGTTTGTGTGATGTGAAAAAATTTAGTCGTAAGATATGTGTGTGTGTGTGTGTGTGTGTGTGTGTGTGTGTGTGTGTGTGTGTGTGTGTGTGTGTGTTTAATGTTTTGCTTTTATGTATGCATCTCTCTCTCTCTCTCTCTCTCTCTCTCTCTCTCTCTCTCTCTCTCTCTCTCTCTCTCTCTCTCTCTCTACGTCTATCTGTCTGCATATATAGCCATCCATCCATTCATCTGTGTAGCTATTTATCTATCTGTCTATCTATCCATATATATCTATCATCCATCTATCCACCAGGTCCAGCACGTAATAAGAGGGAAGATACAGATCCCAACATAGACAACATTTGGATCTGTAAACCCATATGTTCCTCACAGGGGAAAGGAATATCCATTTTCCAGGTGACTTATTTACAAGATTATTTTTTTTAGGTGACTTATTTACAAGATTATTTTTTTTAGGTGACTTATTTACAAGATTATTTTTTTTAGGTGACTTATTTACGGGATTATTTTTTTAGGTGACTATTATTTACAAGATTATTTTTTTAGGTGACTTATTTACAAGATTATTTTTTTTAGGTGACTTATTTACAAGATTATTTTTTTTAGGTGACTTTTTTTACAAGATTATTTTTTTTAGGTGACTTATTTACAAGATTATTTTTTTTAGGTGACTTATTTACAAGATTATTTTTTTTAGGTGACTTATTTACAAGATTATTTTTTTTAGGTGACTTATTTACAAGATTATTTTTTTTAAGTGACTTTTTTTACAAGATTATTTTTTTTAGGTGACTTATTTACAAGATTAATTTTTTTAGGTGACTTATTTACAAGATTATTTTTTTAGGTGACTATTATTTACAAGATTATTTTTTTAGGTGACTTATTTACAAGATTATTTTTTTTAGGTGACTTATTTACAAGATTATTTTTTTTAGGTGACTTATTTACAAGATTATTTTTTTAGGTGATTTATTTACAAGATTATTTTTTTTAGGTGACTTATTTACAAGATTATTTTTTTTTGGTGACTTATTTACAAGATTTTTTTTTAGGTGACTTATTTACGGGATTATTTTTTTAGGTGACTATTATTTACAAGATTTTTTTTTTAGGTGACTTATTTACAAGATTATTTTTTTTAGGTGACTATTATTTACAAGATTATTTTTTTAGGTGACTATTATTTACAAGATAATTTTTTTAGGTGACTATTATTTACAAGATTATTTTTTTAGGTGACTTGTTTACAAGATTATTTTTTAGGTGACTAATTTACAGGATTATTTTTTAGGTGACATTTGCAAGATTATTTCTTTAGGCGACTATTAGTTACAAGATTATTTTTAGGTGACTCTTAATTACAAGATTATTTTTTAGGTGACTTAATTGCAAGATTATTTACAAGATTATTTTTTTTCCTAAGTGATTATTTTAAACTGGATATTTTTTTTCTATTTTAACAATTTATTTATTTATTTATTTTATGTATTTTTGCTGCGTGACTTCTTTTTTCTCTTCGGTTACTATTTATTTATTTATTTTTTTTTTTTTTTGGTAATCGTTTTGGGTGAATATCATCTTCTAATATATTACTACATGCATGCAGTATTTATTATAATTTTAGTATTTTTTGCGGATTATTGGTAACGTGACCTATGGATTATTAATTATTATTATTATTATTATTTGTAGTGGTAGTAGTAGTCCTAATAGTAGTAGTAGTAATGATAGTAGCAGTTGCTGTTGTAGTAGTAGCTGAAGTAATAGTAGTAGTAGTAATAGTAGTGTAGTAATAGTAGTAGTAGTGTTAGTTTTAGCCCCAGCTTCATCAGAAAAGTGATCCCAGTGGATTGCAGGCTAAAGTTACTCTCATTCTGCAGTTCATCCTCCTCCTTTTGGGGCATAGGGTGGGAGTGAGGGACGTTTGTATCACCAGGCATTGAAGCTGCGTGGTTTTATCGATGCCACCACTCGAAGGCGTCTCTCTCCAGTACCGTGAATTGTGAAAAATTGATTAATAAGCTTTACAGGTATCAACGGAACTTTAACAGGCCACTAGTCTTTAATATTCATGTTTTTTTTTTTTTTCCCTGTCGCAGTTGCCTATGATTTGTTGTTTCAGTCACTATTCCGGCGATGGGATGTGCTGTGTAAAGTAACCAAATGAACAGTCCCTTATATCCCTCTCTCTCTCTTTGAAATCGCCTTCGCTGCCCAGTTATACAAACGTCCCTCAGCTCCCTTCCTATCCCCCTATCGAGAGAATGGTGGATTGCAAGTGGGTAACTTCAGCCTGCAGTCCACCGGGTTCGGGCAGAAATGAGTCTGGGGTTAGACATACTCCTGCTGCTTCTCTGATACCCCACTAACATCCATAATTCCCCCACAGGACCTGCACCAATTAAGCTACGCCTCAAGTGCTGTTGTTCAGAGGTATCTACACAACCCGTTACTGGTGGGAGGGTACAAGTGTGACGTGAGGCTCTATGTGCTGGTCACGTCCTTCCTCCCACTCACCGTATATATGTACACGGAGGGAATCGTCAGGTGGGTGTGGGGGAGGTGTAGGTAGATGTGGGGCGGAGGTAGGTGAGAAGTGGTTTAGGATAGACGTGAGTTATAGTGTGTATTGAAATGAGAGGTATTCTAGAACTAGGAGACTAACGGTATGTGTGTGGGGGAGATGATAGGGTGTATGGGAGGGAGGTGTGTTGGGGTATGTGTGTGGGGGATATGATAGGGTGTATGGGTGGGAGGTGCATTGGGGTATGTGTGTGGGGGAGATGGTAGGGTGTATGGGAGGGAGGTGTGTTGGGGTAGTGGCTGTACCTACACAACCCCCTTCTACAAGTGTGATGGAAGGTTCTTTGTACAGGTCACGCCCTTCCACTCACCGTATTTGCTAGTATGTACGCTGAGGACACTGTCAGGTGGGTGTTGGGAGGTATAGAGGTGTAAGTGTAGAGGTTTAAGTGCGGGGAGAATGAAGGTGTGAGCTGGTTAGGTTGGGATTTGAGTTTTGTGGCGTGTATGAGGTATAGGAGTATTAGGAGTGAAAGATGGGTGGGTGTGGGGGAAGGTGTGAAGGAATGTGGGTTGGGGTTTGTAAGTGTTGGGGAAAGGATAGGTGCGGGTTGGATAGGTTGGAGTATTTGTGAGTTGTGTGAGCTGTTGGCGCAGGGTTAGGTGTGTGGGGAGATGGTTGGTATATGGTTAGGTGTGAGGACTGTATAGTGAAGATGGGAGTGTAATTATAGGCGGAAAGGATGGGTATGAGTCGGATGGGTTAGAGTAGGTTAGATATGAGTTTTATCTGGTGTATTTTGTGGGAGTAGCAGTGGAGGTTGGGGTGGAAGGTAAGGATGAGGTAAGGTGTGTTAAGAGGAAAAAGGTGTGTGGGCATAGAGAAGGAGAGGAATGGTTTGGTTGCGTTAGAAGTGAGTTTTGTGGGTGTGTTCGGTGTGTGTTGAGGTATTTGTGTCGGTTAGGGTGGGAAACAGGTGGAAGGGGCGTGTGGGTAGTTGTGGGCAAGGTGGCCTAATGAAAGTCATATTATAATTAGTGAATTAAGAAATTAGAGCGGCTATTTATGCTAGCTGCGCCGATATCGTCTACCTTGTTTATATATATATATATATATATATATATATATATATATATATATATATATATAGAGAGAGAGTTGTGAGGAGGGGGATGGTGATGATGATAAAAAGATGATAATGATGATAATAATGATGATGATTATGATTTTATTCAGCCAAATAAGACAACCACGTGTCAGATAAAAAGCAGGATTGACACCCAGTCTTTTCCCTCAGGTTCGGGACGGAGAAGTACAACCTGGACTCCCTGGATAACGTGTATAGCCACCTGACCAACACCTCCTTAAACAGACTGGCTCCCGGGTATAGCCTGGAGAAGGACAGTGTGGGCGCAGGTAGGGTGGGTTGATGGCGGCAAAGTTAAAATGTACAGATAGCAGGCATAAAGAGGGAGACCAGGATAGTGTGGGGGAAGGCACAGTAAATTTGGTTGGTGTTTACGGGAATAAAATGTACGCTGTAGCCTGGGGGAGGAGTGTAGGGAAGGTATAGGTGAAAAAGTGTGGGAGACAGGTAAATGTGGAAGACGTGAATGGGGATAAAATATAGGTTGCAGTTTAGAGAATGAGAGTGTAAGGAGAAGTAGTGGAAGATGACTGTGGGGGTCGATATGATAACTGTAGTTAGTGGTAGCAAAGTGAAAAATGAAACACTTTAAAGAAGGGAAGTGCAGGTTCAGATATGGTAGGTATGACAAGTGATAACGAGAACAGAATCCATAGATAGCAATAGAATGTTTAGCCACTCAACAGATACCCCCTTAAAATGGTCCCTGGATATAGCTGGGGAAAGAATTAAATGGAAGAGACATGATTTTACTGTAAGGATTATTGGACACTTTCTAACCTCGTGATTATGAAATGAGAAAGTTCTTTTAAGCTGAGTGAACTCGTTTGGTGGTAGCTAGAATTAGGGGTTTAGCTTGGGCAAGGACGGTGTGGGCTTACGTAAATTTGGTAAATGATAACAGAAGTAAAATGCACACATGGAAGAATTATGACAAGATAATGAGTAGTTTGATAAATGTGACTGACAGTAGCAAGGTTTTCAGAAGTGTATAGTTTGGAGTAGAGTGTTATATGAGAGAGGGAGGTATAAGTTGAGGGGAGAGCAGGGAAATGGCAGGGGATAGGGCGACATGGAGACGGTTTGTTGATCGCCACCCCGTACGAGATTAAGGCATCTGGCTATAGATAGATAGATAGTTTGGAGAAGGACAGTGTGGAGGCATGCAATGTAGATCTGATTGACCGTAGCGGAGATTAAATAGGAGAGACATCAAGTGCACTGGTGGGGTTAATGGACGTTGTTTGCAACCCCTTTACAATGAAAGGTTTCTTCTAAGCTGAATACACTCGTCTGGTGGTTAACAAGAAGCACTGCCGCCCAACTATTTTATTCAGCTCAGGGGTGATCTCTCGTCGTCTAAGTAGACACCCAATTACTTCTGTTACAACACATACATTGTTTGCCACTGCCCAATGATTCAGGGCAAGAGAAGGGCATCTATAACAGATCCCCTCAACCCTCTGAAGACGCCAGGATCCAGTGTTTTATCCATGCTGCCGCCAAAGTTTTATTAAACGTGAGGGCAGGCCTTGTGGTACTGATGTGTTTATCTTTGTGACGAAATAAATCTTAACTATAGTTCTTGCACCTTAGCTTTGCCCAATTTTCCCTATTTTCGTTTTTTTTTTCAGCTAATTATACCTCTTTCACCCTAACTTGGCTCAAAATTTCATCTTTTCTCAACTTATTTCACATACCTCGGTGACAGAAAAACACAATGCTACGGCTGTATATCTTTCCATAGCACTTCTTCGTGACTATCATCTTACTCTTTAAGTTAATCTCTTGTTACAGTTTAGATTCCAAGATATAGAGATGGCAATTTTAGCCCAGCTTAAAGTAAAAAGAGTATAATTTGTCTTGCTACCTCCACACGATTTTACAAAGCGTAAGAATTGTCCCTCATCGTGTAAGGCTTGATCAGTTTCCACCCCTTTCAGCTCATCCCCTGTATTGTTGCTCCCGCCAGATGACTTTGTTCACAGGTTGCAAATGGCGTGTGGGCGATTTGCGGCGTCACTTGGCAGGGTGTGGCCGTAGTGACTGGCTGTTGTGGCAGAGGGTGTGGGTCGTGGTCGTACTCACCCTGCTGACCCAAGTTGGCCTCGTCGCTCATCACCCTAACTGTTTCCAGCTCTACGGCTTTGATATTTTGGTGGGTGAGGCGGTGTTCTCTTTCAGTCTCTGTTTCTGTATCTGTCTATCTGTCTGTCTGTTTATCTATCTGTCTCTTTGTATATCTTTCTGTCAGTCTGTTTATCTTTATGTTTTTCTCTGTCGTCCTCACCTTTCTAACACAGGTATGCCTCGTTTTTCATCACTCAGACAGTTTCTGCCTCAGCGTCTCTCTCTCTCTCTCTCTCTCTCTCTCATTACGATAGGCCTGCTAATACTCACACTGATAGTCATGAGTAGAACAATTATAATGATGGTAGTGAGCATACAGGTATTGATGGTGATGGCTGATGATAAGTGATGATAATGATGATAGTGAAGATGATTATAACAGTGACAGTTAAAGCGATGAAAATAGTGATAATACAAGCTTAACGATGACAGTACTGAAGATATGATGATGATACTTGTGGTGATAGCAGTATGCCCTTCGCCCTCCCCTCAGGTTGACGCGGGCCTTCGACCTTGGCTCCTGGAGGTGAATCGCAGCCCCTCCCTCACCCACGACTGCCACGTAGACCGCGTAGTCAAGAAGCCCCTCCTCCACCATCTCTTCGACCTCGTAGGGCCCCCACGCGTCACGGAGCCCCTAGGAAGACCCCTGCGACCCCCTGTTTTGTTCCTCCTCGCACGTCGCCCCCGTCGTCAATTGTGCGCCGCTCTTAGACTGCTTGGTGGACTGAGGGCGGGATGTGAAGGGGAGGGGTGTGGAAAGAGAAGATGTGGAGATCTGAGGTGTGGTAGGGGGAGGTGTGTGACGGAGGGGTGTGACAAGGAGGGAGGCGTAAAATTTGGTGAGGGATGTGGTAGGGAGATGTATGGTGAAAGATGCAACAGGGGTGAAGGATGTGGTGGGGAGAAGTGTGGTGGAGAAGGATGTGGCAGGGAGAGGTATGGTGTAGAAGGGTGTGGCAGGGGGAGGTATAACGTAGAGGAGACTAGGAACAGACTCACACGCAGAGAAAGTCAAGATAGCGGGAGCAGTGGAGGGGGACGCAGACGAGGTGGGGAATGCAATGGTGGGGGGCGCCTAACGTGGGGAGGCTCTGCAGGGGGGGCCGTGAGGTGGCCAGCGAGGTGTGGGGGGTGGGTCCGTACCTTCCCCTTCAACGCCGTCACCCACCACGCCAGCAGAGACCCCGCCTACACCAAGACTCAAGTTGGGGAGCTGCTGAGATACCTGCGGGCTTGTCAACGTGCCGTGAAGGAACATCCCACCGCCCCACACCACGCCCTTGATGCCTGTGTTCGGAAGCTACTCTGGCGGGATACTGTAATTTGGGCTCCCTCGTAATTCACCCATCATCTCTTTCCTGTTACCTCACCCCTCACCACACCTCTCATTTTCACCCCTTACGTCTCCATAGTACCCAACAGTGTTTTTTATGCCCTCTGGTTTTATGTTTCTCTGGCAGGACGCTTACCTGGTTACTTCTTGTGCCCTCACTCCTCTCGTTTCACTCCTCACTATGTCCTTCATGCCTCTGTTCGTAATTCCCCTCTAGGTTCCTGTCTGCTTCACCCTTCACCTTTTACCTTACCCCACACCACACACCAACTTTCCCATCCCTCATCATCACGCCTTTTACTATATTTTTCTTTCTTTCCCGCGGGACACTGCTATATGGGTTCGTACCTCAACCCCTCACCCCATCACACCCTCTCACCCCTCCACACCCTCTCACCCCTCCACACCTTCTCACGCCTCCACACCCTCTCACCCCTCCACACCCTCTCACCCCTCCACATCCCTTCATCCCTCCACACCTTCTCACGCCTCCACACCCTCTCACCCCTCCACATCCCTTCATCCCTCCACACCCTCTCACCCCTCCACACCCTTTCACCCCTCCACACGTTCTCACGCCTCCACACCCCTTCACCCCTCCACATCCCCTCACCATATCCTTCATGTCTCTGCTGAAAGATCATTTAGCTTTATATGAGTCCTTATCTAGTGCACCCCTCACCCCTCTCCCCTCAACTCACCCCTCAGTAACCCCTTCTCTCACCTCCACCCAGCAACCCTTAGCTCACCCCTCACTGTCTCATCACACCCTGTCTTCTCCCCTCACTCTCACTCCTCCCAACCCACCACCACACCGTCGAGGCCTTTTTTCTGAAGGTACTCTGAATACATAATAATCTGGACTCCTACCTAATTAACCCCTCCCTTTACCAGTCACCTCTCTCTCTCTCTCTCTCTCTCTCTCTCTCTCTCTTTCTCTCAAGGTTGAAATTTTACTCATAACCCCTTCTAATAAGGACTTGTTATATGCATTCCATTGTAAGGGAGTTGGTGTGTTAGCTGCCTGAGATTTTCTACTTGCCTTTTCCATTGCGTTGTTAGTAGAGATTAGACATTGCAATATAATCCTGTATCCTAGCTGGCTTAGATTCCTTAACACCTTTTCCTTTGCGATTTATTTGACATGTTACAGTTCTGTCCTCTGGTATAATTCCGACGCAAGATAACTAGATATTTAGAAGGGATAAATACCATATAAGAGAGCAGTTATGAGCAATATGCAGAATGAATTGCAAAGGAAAAGGTGCTACGAATATTCTCTCGTCAGCTGGAATAATGTTCATAGTCCATTTTAGCCTCTTCAGTCCGGTGACGTATCCTGCACTATATCCTTGCTTTCTCCAAACGATTTTATCCATTTTCGGGGAGACTTTCCTAACTACCTTTCGCTTACCGGCCCATTACCGTGATAGCTCTCCGGCAAGATGAGGAAAATTGTTTGGAGGCAGCAAGAATTAGTCAGGAGAATACGTCACCTCATGCAAGGAGTTGAATTTACTTGGCGAAGATGCCCCGCCCCCTTTGCACGTGATTGGTTGATAGAGGTGTGGGAGGGGTGGTGGTATTGCCCTCTCTTATTTATTTATTTTTTATTTTACCGTATTTAGGTTCTTATTTCACCATCAGCTTCGCATCACCGTCCGTAATTAGTTTGTAATGTCTGGTAGCAGAGAAGTGAGTTAGTAGGATGGTGCTGAATGTGAGTTAGAAAAATAATTAGTTTTCCTTCTCTCTCTGGCAGCCTTATACTTGGCGTCATCCTTTCTGTAAATGGGAAGAACAGGCGAGATGATGATGATGAAAAATTAGCGTCATGTCCTGTGTCTGGTCCATCAACGTTCACCCAATGACTTCAGGTTTGGGGTGGGGCTTATTTTTGCCAAGTTCAAGTGAATAGACTGTAGTAGTTGTAGTAGTAGAAGAAACTAACAACTGCCACAGAAATATGTCTATGCAAACGTAGGAAAGAGTGACCTGTAATATTGATCTTCTCGTAGTTCCTGTAGATTCTGTGTTTTGTAATATGTAGTCTGTTGGAAGAATAATACTCCTATATTGAAATTGTGTGTCTTTTTTTCATAGTAGGGCGCCTGGTGGCCTAGTGGTTTGAGAGCACTGATGGGAGAGACGGCCTTTCATAGGTTCGATGTGGATGCTTTTCGATCCTAGCCTAGCGTCGCCTCCCTACGTCTGCAAGGGGGTAAAATGGGACTCGATTTGTATTAGTGGCATTAATCGTTCAAAGGGAGGAAATACACCCTTATATGGAAATTGTGTTTATTGAGAAAATACAGCAGTTTTGGCTCAACTTAGAACCTTTTCATACTTGTATGTGGATAATGGCGGAACATATGCTTGTATACAGTACAGAACGAGGTAATGGAGAGAAAGAGAGAGAGAGAATTGTGGAGATTAAAAGAACCCATATATGTGATATATTTTTGTTGTGACAGATAAGTTATATTATCAGAGAGAGGGAGAGTGGAGCTCCAAAGAACCAATACTTGTGATAGACTTCTCGTGTGACAGAAAAGTTACGTTTATCAAAGAGAGGGACAGACAGACAGAGATAGAGACAGACAGAGATCAAACACACTTATAATTGCGACACAGACAAATGACACCTATAGAAGATATTTTTAATCACGTGTTGCAAAGATAACATTTAAACATTAGATTCGTACATAAGGATAGTGATGCGTTTCTTGGTGTGTGCCAGAGCCAAGAGGGGTGCCCAGGGGTCGTCATCTGGGTCCTCATTTCGTCCTCTGTTCCTTATCTCTGCTCCTAAGGCCTCATCCAGCTGGCGTAACTCTTCTACTAGCGATGCGTTCACTTCAATCTGCGTAGAGAGAGAAAAAAAAAACGGAGAAATAATTGTTTTCGTTATCGTTGTAGTCGTCGTTATCAATATCGTGATTATCATCATTAATTGTGTCATCAGTGTCAACACCATCATCACTGTTATTCGGTATCTTCATTATTAACTTGATCGTCTTTATTTCATTACCACCGTCATCTTCACTTATGCTTGATTTATTTACTTCTCATCTGGTTCATTCTCTCTCTCTCTCTCTCTCTCTCACCTCGCCAGCGCCACTTTCAGCCACTCTTCTCATAGCCAGTGCGAGTGGGGCTGACAGTTCTTGTAATCTGGCCGTCAGCATCTTCATCCTGGCCCACGAGTCAGCATACTGCCTCCTGACCAGCTCCAGCACCGTGGAAGTCAGCGCTAACCCCGCCAGGATGTACACGGTGCAGTAGAGTAGGGACGTGGCGGCTATGGGATTCGAATCGATGGAATTTTTTAGGTGGAGAGAGAGAGAGACAGACAGACAGACAGATTAGTGTTGGAACCATAAATTCTTCTAAGCCTTAAAAATTCATACGTGTTAAACGAGGTGGAAATCTACGGCCTTAGCACTCCAACTTTACCTCAAATACCTAAACATTTTTTTTTTTTTCCGTAGCTACAAAACTAAGCAGAATTTGGACATTTTTTCATAGGCTTTGTGTTTTCGAAGTACCTATGGAATTTGGCCCCCAAAGAATAACGCAATTATGGAGTTTGTAATTGTGACATCCTCCCTCCACTCATTCCTGACATCATCTGGCGTTCTGACGTCACCTACACACCCATGATGTCACTCATCCATGATGTCACATACCCATGACATTACCCACACACCCCTGACGTCACCCACACCCCCCTGACATAACCCACACACCCCTGACGTTACCCACACAGTTCTAACATCACCCACACAACCAAGACATCACTCACACACCCCTGACATAACCCCCACAGCTCAACATCACCCACACAGCTCAAACATCACCCACACTCCTGACATCACCGTACACCCATGAGATCATCCACACCCTAGCCGACTCCTGACATTATCTACGCATCCCTAACGTCACACTGACATCATCCACATAGTTTAACCAGCACCTAACATTCTAACACCCTGACCACCCTGACATCAGCCTGACATCACGTACAAGGCACAAGGTCACCAAATCCAATGGTTGAGGTGGTGATGAAACAGAAATAAAACGCCTCAATGAAACTCCAGTGGTCCAGCAGCATAAAGATACAGGCCCCGGCGGTCAAGTAGGCCAAGAGCATCAGTAGCAGGCACATCACGCTGACCACGGTGCGCAGATGACCCCTGTGGGAGGCGAGGTTGGATTAGCTTGGGTTTGGGTGGATTGAGTTAGGTTAGGTTAATTGAGGCTGGGTTAGGTTGGGTTGAGTTGGGTGAGTTAGGTTGTGTTGGTCTGAGTTGGTCTGTGTTAGATGGTTGTTCGTGGCCGCCCTCTCCGGGATTAAGGCGTCTGGCTGTACACATAGATATATATATAGAGAGGGAGGCTAATAAGAAGACCATATACTGACCAGCTGATAATTCTCCATGGCCTGAGCTGCTATTAGTGAAGCCAGAATCTCGCCTACGTGTGTGTGTGAGGGAGAAAGGTAGGTGATATAATACTTCACTTTGGCAGATGGGTGTCGATGGCCTGGGCTGGTAGGAGTGACGCCAAAATCTCACCCACGTTGGCTATCACGGCCAGAGTCAGCGGTATTCCTATCACGGCAAACACCACGCAGAACACTCGCCCACCTACTGTAGAGGGGGCGATGTGGCCGTAGCCTGGGATGAGATGGTGGTTAGAACTCGGGCCCGTCGGAGGAGAAAGTTCATAACAGCTTTTTGTATGCGATTTATTTTGTTTATTACACCTTACTGGCACCGTAACCTGGGATAAGAAGGAGGTTAGAACTTGTTTCCGTCGATTGTGGAAAATCCCTAACATCATCTCCTAAGCGATTTATTTTGTTTATTACACCTTATTGTCACTGTAACCTGGGATGTGAAGGAGGTTAGAACTAGGGCCCGTCGGATGAGAAAACTCCCTAACACCTTTTCCCAATCGATTTATTTTGTTTACTACAACTTATTGTCACCGTAACCTGGGATGAGAGTTAGAACAAGGGCTCGTATTCTCGTCGGCTAAGAAAGCTCCCTAACACCTTTTCCTAAGCGATTTACTCCAATTTCTTAAGCGACCTAGAAGCTGCCTGTATACTGTACTCGTAAGGAGGGTATAAATAATATTCATGGGAATAATGTGTGATATACAAAATAAGTCGCTAAGGAGGAGGTGATAGTGAACCAACCCCTCCAGTTAGCAAAGTCTCTCCAAAGCTGAATAAAATCGTCTGGTAAATAGCCATAATGAGATAGAAAAGATGTCCTCGTATGGAACTAGTTTTAGAGAGAGAGAGAGAATTAACTGACCTATGGTGGTAAGGACGGTAGCGCTGAAGAAGAGTGCCTGTGTGTAGGTCCAGCGGGGGTTCGGGTGGGGTGAGAGGGGAGACACGCCCCACTCCGCCCCCTCCTCCACCACCTCCTCATACTCCCTCACTAGACCAGATACTGTTAAAAAAGAAAATAATATATGCTCTGTTGTTTTATTTTCACTGAACGTAAACCCGGTGGACTGCAGGCTGAAGTTAATCTGCAAGCCACTATCCTCCTTTAGAGAGATGGATCTGAGGGTCGTTTGTGTACGCCTATATCGGTGTCACCACGTGAAGGCTCCCTCTTCAACACACACACTTTTATGAACTGCGAAAAACTGTCGATGAAGGAATGGCAATAAATAAATAAATAAATAAACAGTCATCGTGCCAAAGGGATTTATTTGAATTAGAGTACAAGAGACAAGGCTGATTATGCTGACAGTCATGTTGAAGGTGATTGATGATGATGATGATGACGATGGTGGTAATGATAAAATTGACGACTATAATGGTGAAGATGATGATGACTCTGATGATGGTAATGACGATAAGACGACGATAGCGCGATGATGATGATGATGATGTAAACGAATATAATGACGATGACGAATGCGCTAACAATAATAAACGAGTCAGGATTAACCTACCCACATCCCAGTCCGAATCCTGCTGAGTCGGAAGCTGAGGCCAGACCCCACTGAGATCAGCATGTGGTACGGAGGGATTGGTGGTGGACTGAGTCAGCAGTTTGGATATGAGGTGCTGACGCTTCTCCCGCAACCGCAGAGCCACTTGTTGCTGACCCTCGGCCTCTACATCGTGCTCAAGTACCTGAAAAATCTATCAGCATTTGCTAGTCAGTTCTTGTTAATGTCCACATATACGCCTTTTACTCTAACTTGGCCCGGGATGTGCAACCGGAACACGTACCCGGCTCAGGGAAGATTACACCCCTGCCCTTCATAGTCCGGGGTCACCCTTAGGCAAGGTGTAGCACCCTTTAGCCCACCAAAAAGGTAATGGGTGGATGGTTATCATCGTCCTGGGAGGTACTGCCATGGGAGTGACGTGGTGTCAAGACCCAGTAGCTGGCATTGCAGAACACTCCCAGGCGGGGAACTCAACCACATTTACCAAGTAGTCAAGGTCTGGACTGAGATTACCGCTCATGCATATCTCCTGTACACAGCTCATCCTTTTGGGCGCTATGCCTCCTCCATTTTTCCAGCGCCTCGCCATGTGGAAGGATCCTGTTCCCATCCTGACGAGGCGGGTCTGCCACAAGAGCGCGGTTGCTTGCTTGTGGTCGGTGTGGCTGCTCGGTCAGACAGACTCAGGTAGAGCAACAACAAAACTGGCAGCCGGAGTGAAATAACTTAATGGATCCAAAGAAGACGAAATGGTTAAGCCTTTTAAGTTTTGCCTTCACATCATGATCTAGTGCCGGGAATACCTGTCAGCACTTGTACCTCAGTGCTTGTTGATATCCACAGTAGTTAACATTCACCAAGTCACCATACTCGTATATTAACATCACATTTAATCAGCACTTGTTAGCAGGCGCAGTAGTTAACACCCACTAGGTCAGCATCTGTTTAACATCTGCAGTATTTACCACTCACTTAGCATCTGTTAACATCCACAAATAGGTGACATGCATAATAGTTAACATCCACACAGCGCAGTGAGGGTGAGTTGAGAAGTTACTCCTTGGCAGTTAGATATGAAGTTAAAGTTGTGAGGTAAGGGTGATGAGGTTGGAATAGATATGAAGTTATAGTGGAAGATTGAATTAAGGCGGTGAGGTTAGTTTATGATGGTGATATACGTGGTGAAGATGGTGAGGATAAGAAATTCGTGAAGTTATAAAGAGTAAAATGAACGTGGTGAAGTTATGTCATAATGTTGAAATGTGAGACGAAGATAGTGAGGTTAAGAGGATGAGGTTAGAGTGATTAGAGGTTAAGATGATGAGGCTAGAATGGTTGAATGTTGGGCAGGGTTGTGGATTGTGGGGTTAAGATGATGGAGGGGTAAAATGTGAGCTGGGGTTGTGAGGTTGAGATGAGGTTAGAGTGATGAAATAAAAATAGGCTAGGGTTGTGGGTTGTGAGGTTAAGATGGTGAGGTTATGGAGGTTAAATCTGAGGTAGGGTTGTGAAAGTAAGATGGTACGGGGGGGAAGTACCTTAGCTCCCAGGCATGTGTAGATGATAAGAAGCAGAAGCAGGGAGATGTGACTGCCAGCTGTCCTTAAATGCTCCCTCCACCACGTCTTGGACCCCACCCTACCCCACACATCTCTAAACCACGCCCTCGTACCCGATGTTCCCGCATCTTTAGTTACGTCCTCGCTCTCCATCACCAGCCGCCGTCCACGCTTTGGGATGTTACTCGTGTCCTTCTGCCTGCGTCTTGACTTTATCAGTATTTTTTATTTTTATTTTTTGCTGTTTGTGCTTTATGTATGCGAGTTTAAGTATTTTATATCAGTATTATCTGTTTAGTTTCTCCTCTACACTGTTTAATGTTTCTGTTTCATATTTTTTTCATTCTTATTTATTAGGTCTTCGACTCGAGGCATAGGGAGACCAATTCATTTGCCGAGATTATCAGTTCTCGTGTTGCTCGTCTTCACATGTCACCACTGCAGCGCCAATACCCACCGTCCATACTGAATATTTACTAGGTCTGTCTAATTCTGAACTGGCGTGATGATATTAGCTTGTATGCTTTTATTACTGGTCGGTGGGTCTTGTGTGAGGCCAGTAAAGTCTATATTATCGCAACTTAATTCACTAAACTGTCCCTTACACCATCCGCTGATCGAACTCGCGTCCTTTCACACAGCCTACCACTTGTCTAACCAGTATGTGTGTTGGAGCAGGGTAAGGGTAGGGTGTTACCTTGGCAGAGGGTGAAGGGGAAGTGTGGTATCTGCCCATTTGGTCTCCTTCACACACACACACACACACACACACACACACACACACACACACACACACACACACACACACACACACACACACACACATCCATCCATCATACATATTCTCTCTCTCTCTCTCTCTCTCTCTCTCTCTCTCTCTCTCTCTCTCTCTCTCTCAGGTATGCCTCCTTCTCTCACTCTCTCGCTTTTTCTCTCCCCACATTTCCTCCGTTCCTCCCTCCACCCCGTCACACTCACAAGGTAAATAAACAGCATATTCTAGTTCCGTTTCCCCTGCAAGTGTTTCGTTCCGTTTTCTTCGTTTCGTTTCGCTGTTTCAAAGTGTTTAGTGTGACAGGTAAACACAGCTGGTATAAACACACACACACACATACGTACATACATACCATACACACACATATATATATATACAGAGAGAGAGAGAGAGAGAGAGAGAGAGAGAGAAAGAAAGAGAGAGAGAGAGGTATGTTTACATGGGTGGCAACAGATGAAATGGTGCTTCCCAAGAATAGTTTCGAGCTGTGTGTGTGTGTGTGTGCAGCTCAGACCACACACACACACACACACACACACACCATATTCTCTCTCTCTGTCTCTTCAGTTCGTAGTCTCTCCTAAGCTGAATAAAATCGTCTGGAGATAGCAAGAATAAATAAAAATCATCGGGATTGAAGTTAACTAATTTATTCTGTTATTATTACTATTATTATTATTATTATTATTATAATTATTATTATTATTAGTAGTAGTAGTTAGTAGCGGATGGATGGATGAATGGGTGGATGGATGGAAGGATAGAAAATAAGGGAAGGAAGGAAGAAAAATGAAGGAAGAAATGAAGCTGAAGCAAGGAAGGAAGGATGAAAAATGAAGGAAGAGAGGAAGGAAAAAATGAAGGAAGGAAGGAAGGGATGGCTACTGTATTGATCAAGCTGCAGAGTCAAGGGTTGCAGCGTGGAGGGTTAAGGCCCGTACGTTACCTGCCCTGGGAGTAGCCCTAACACATTCTTCACCGCGATTTATTTTTGCTTATGACACCCTTAGCCCTCTCTTGCATGGTGTTTGTGTCGGGTTAATATCGACATTTGCTGCTTCAATTGCACGGAGAGGATATTGGGGTGTAGTGGGCAGAATGAATCGCTAAGGGAGATGTGTTAATAAATTCCAAAGCCACCGAAATTACGAACTTTAAGGCCTGGAATGTGGTGGTGGTGGTGATGATGATGATGATGATGATGATGGAGATGATGATTATGATGATGATGATGATTGAGGCCTTTTTTTTTTTGGGGGGGGGGTATTTTTCTCTATAGATCCACTTCACATATACTTTCCAAATAAAGCCATTTTATAGACTATCAAGAAGAAGAAGAGGAGAAGGAGAAGAAGAAAACGAAGAAGACGACGAGATAATGGCTGCAGAAGAACAAGAAGATGAAGAAGAGGCAGAAGAAGGAGCGGAAGAAGGTAAAGAAAGAGGAGGAAGAGAAGGAGAAGAAGAAGAAGAAAATAAAGGCGGGGAACCAACTCATAAGATGATAACCCGTACTGTAAAAAATTCATCCTATCTTCTCAATCCCCTGTAAAGTTTCCCTAGCCTCACTAACCTCCATACTTCGCTTTCGCACACACTCATCTACACATATCCATCCACACTCTTGGCCTTCCACGTCTCCTACCTCCTTCAGACTCATAAATCCCCCTTCTCCACCCTATTTATATCCATTCTCTTCATTATGACCATGCAATCTCCTCCATCCTATTATCAGAGGACTTCTCTCCTTCACATCTACTACTGATGACATTATTTCTTATCCTATCCTCTCTCTGTGCATTCCACACTCAAGCCTCATAAATCCCACTCCCACTGCCCTTACTCGTGACTCAGCTCACATTCCACATTGAAATCTTATATTCATAAGTTATTTTGGGCATTATAACACTTTCATGCCAACCTCTTGCAGTCGCCACACTCATAACTCTTTAGGATCAAGGTCTTCATAGCACCATCCACTTTCCTTCCCTGTGCCACTCTGCTTTCCACTTCCTTCACATATTTACTTCTCTTTTCACTCATACACTAATACAAGTTTCTCTCTGTTCACCAGGACATCACACTGAGAATTACCTTTCCTCTCAGCAATGATCACTTTACTAATGCTAATAGTTATTCAGAAACATTAAAGAAATAATACACCACTCAATAAAGTGCCTGTTCACTATTAGCAACACGTCTTTAATTTTGCATACGTCCCCAGCCTTGTATGAACACGAGTTTTAACTTTGCTCATAACTCCGTAATCTATCCATACTGTATCTGTCTATCTATCAAT
The DNA here is from genome assembly GCF_032717465.1 of Coenobita brevimanus. NCBI lineage: Eukaryota > Metazoa > Arthropoda > Malacostraca > Decapoda > Coenobitidae > Coenobita > Coenobita brevimanus. The sequence goes on along the minus strand of NC_137002.1, from coordinate 2,455,985 downwards.
GTATTTGTCTATCTGTCTATCCGTACGTATGTATGTATGTGTTTGCCATGGAGACATCACACACCTTTATTTACCCCCAGCACTTGTAGAATTATTTAGACATCCACCTGCTTTTAGACATCCTTCACTACCATAATACAAGCTTCACATTATTCAACTGCTCTGTATCCTCACCGTACATTATGTAAAACCTTCCATAATCCTTCGCCTTTCACCTTGTTCTACGCTTTTTCCAAGTCCAAAATTACCTCCCACCTTACAGTCCCTTTTGCATGCCATTGCCACTGTCTGCTGTCTGTTTAACCGCAAAAACTTGATTCACACATCGCCAACCATTCCTAAAACCACCTCGTTCGTCAGTCACCAGACATGATCTCTCTCGGTCCATATATAACACTTCACTTCCACTCCTCCGGGTTATTTCTCGTGTGTTGCAGGAACGGCCAGCAGTGTTATCAGTATCTACCCTGCATCATTTACCCATTTCCCACTCCAGATACCACAACCACGCCCACTCTAGCGGTTCAGTCAGTGTTACCAGTATCCACCCCGCATTATTTCTTCATTTCCCACACCAAATGCTTCAGCTACGCCCACACCAGCCGACTGAGCCGTCCTCGCAACGCAAGATAATACGAAGTGAGTTTTTAGTGCAGCTCCATATACGAACTACCCTGTATTATTCTTCCATATACTTTTCCGACAACCCAGACATGCAGACGTACTCGACATCTCCCTCATTCGAGCTGAAAGAGGTTAGGGATCTTAGGTGAATAAGTAGATAATTAAATAAAAGACTACAGACGATTTTATTCAGCTGACGAGAGTACCCTGGTAGTGGAAGGGTTAATGAAGGCTAGATCTAACCCCTCCAATTTGGGAGGATTGTGGGGCGAATAAAATCGTCCGGAGAGCAAGAACAATGCTATAACGACCTCGGGATCAGATTAAGCTGAGATGGATGTATGAGAAATTATTGTTATTATTATTGTTATTATTATTATTATTATTATTATTATTATTATTATTATTCATAGTCGTAGTTGCAGCCCCAGGTTCATATGAAAACGTGAACCCAGTGGACTGAAGTCTGAAGTCTTTCTCAAAATAGACCACCACCCTCCTCCTGTGGGATAGTAAGGGAACTGAGGCCCTGAGGGGCGTTTGTATAATCAGGCAGCTCCACTACCGTTTCAATTCGGTGCCCTCACATGTAAGTCCATATCCAGCTCTCCCATGTTATGTTGATGCCCGTATATCGTACATACACAGTAACCTCCAGGCCAAACTCGTGTGTGTATGTGTGTGTGTGTGTGTGTGCAACTTACACGGGCAGGTTGCAGGTTGGGAAAACGCACATGCATATTTCGTTACTTCCTAGTCAGTCCATTTAACTTCATAATAGCCTGACACTCAAGTTTTGGTTTGATGAAAAATACGGTATGCAGAGAAAGTGTAATTGTGGCTGTGTGCGTGTGAGGCTATTGCATGAGTATTGTGTAACCTCCACAAGCTGTTGCAAGTTTCGACATCTATTGTATATGCTATTCACTTCAATCTGGCCTAAAGGTACCATATCTCCATCTTTAATGCTGAGCTGTAGCGAGAGATTAACACAAGAATATGGTGAAAGTTGTGAAGTGCTGTGGAAAGGACATCGAGCCATAGCACTGTCATTACTTTTCTCTTACTGAAGTTCGTGAAATAAGCTGCGTAAGGACAAATCTGGACCAAGTTAAAGTGAATGAAATGTAATGGAGAGTGGACATACCCATTTTGTTATTTCATTGATAATAAAGTTAAATCATAACCGATATAGCTAATTCATGGCATATATTTTTCGTGAGCGACTTACGACTTTTGTGCCATCAACCCTCTCTTTCGTTTGTGTGATTTAGGTTAGCCGCTATAATCAGTTGAATAATATCTTCTCTTATTCATTGATCATTATAGCGTTATCTAATGTCATTCACACCTTTGCCTGCGTTACTTCAAATGCTCGTCATGGATATAATAGGTGTACATTAAGGAACTAGTTTTTGCAGATACGCTGAAATTGAAAGGAAATATAGGCAGTTGATATCTGTACAGGTGTTATTGTGGAAGGAGCTGTTCATATTTTCAGTATTCCACTAGATCCTAAGTTGCTTTATTGTCATGGATGTCTTGCTATATGCCAGTCATATACTGTTGGGTAACCGTATCGAATAATTTCTGGTGTTAATTATAAAAAGTTAAGTTTAATAGCAGTTCATGGCAGCATCACATGGACTTTGGAAGCAAGTCTTCTCATTGGCTGCACAGTGCATCTCTGTTGCAAAACCCTTTCCTCTTTGAACTAGACTATGTTGCTGAGATTTCCCCAACCGATAATCTTACAGAATGACCGTAAGCCTGTATACCAACTATTTTGATGCGTGACAAGTCATCCAGTGTAGTGTTAACGCAGTAATTTAATGAAGTTGCTAATAAACTTGGATGCTCAATTCTTAGGTGTCGGGTAGCCATGTTTGAAATTCAAATTTCAAACACAATTCATAGTCATTTTTATCATTAGTTTTACATGCATGAGCAAGGAAAGGCGAGTGCAGGAACTTCCTGTGACTCTTATTTTTTCCTGCAACCACAAATATCAGCAACGAGTAACAGTTGATTGTATATTTCCTGTAAATAACCCCCAGGAATAGTGTCTCAGCGTTTAAGCCCCATGACGTTACTTCCTGGAAAGTTTTCAAATCCTTCTAATCTAAAAATGTCGGTAGCTGCAAAGAAACTTCGAAATTCGGATCTCTAACGGATCGATAATCATGAATACAAATACCAATAATAATTTGCGTCGAATTTAGGTGCAAGGAAGGTTAGTTAAATATGTATAAGTAAAAATATTAGCACTACTTGGCATCTTACCAGCCCCTTGGCGACAACCAACCAATGACAACGACGAACGACATCCTCACTCCTCCCTCTGCCAGCATCCGTACCGCGTGCACGTCGCCCTGCATCCGACTATATTTCGGTGAGATCCCGTCATATATATTGAGATTTTGTTTAATTCATGATATTTTTATTGTAGGTTGTCTGTCAGTATATGTTAAAGGTATAAATTTGAGTTTCTTCGTTTTGGCGTAGGGTTTAATTTAAGAGTCGGTTGGAGACGGGGATGGCGTCACCTGTCACCTGCAGATTGGGTTGAAGAAGGTTGGCGTCGCACCCAGAGCCGGCTAGAAATTGCCAGCGCCTCTACATGAGCCGGTTAGGAATTGCTAGCGCCACCCCTAGAGCTGGTCAGAAATGACTGGCTTCACTCTGAGTTGGTTAGAAATTCCAAGCATCGCCTCGTCGGTTAGAAATTCCTAGCTTCGCCCCGTCGGTTAGAATTTACTAGCATTACCCCGAGTCGGTCAGAAGTTGCTAGCGTCACCCGTCTCCCCCCCAATCGGTTAGAAATTGGTTACTGAGTGGGTTGGAAATTCAAAGTTACCCTGAGCCGGTTAGAAATTGTTAGCGTCACTCCCAGAGCCGGTTAGAAATTGCTAGCGTCACTCCCAGAGCCGGTTAGAAAATGCTAGCTTCACTCCTAGAGCCTGTTAGAAAATGCTAGTGTCACTACCAGAGCTGATTGTAAGTAACGTAACCAAAGCCGTTTGGATCGTCACTTCAAATTTGGCGGGACCTCTAAAATTTGGCGAAATAACCGTTGAAGTTGGACTTTTAGGTAGTTTCAAGTTATTTGATATTGCATTTTTGAGCTGGTATTTTAATATTTTTGACAGCTACAATTCAGATATGGACTTAACATTTGGCTTTTAATTAATATTCGTTCTGGGTGTTAAATAAAATGCTCTAAAGGTGATTAAATTCATTCAAAGACAGTTCTTTGAAAATTGGCTGATTGGTATCATTTGGGGATACAGATTTAAATTTGAATGACCGGAGAAAACTAGAAACCATGTATTTCCACATGTACCAGCACTGTGCTCATATTTGTTAGTAGTTTGATATAGTGTATTTGGGTAAATATTTAAGTAGAATTGTATGAGGTTGGCAGGAGAGTGGATATTAGTTTCTCCCGCCACGTCCCTAAATTTGAAAATCGCCAAATTAGTGTATCATCTGTGGGGGCACTTATTTTTGGCTACCAGCAGACGACTGAACGTCCGAGAGAACTGAGGACACTTAAAAAGTCATCAGTGCCAGTTTTATTTTTACTGCAATATGATGTTCCAACTTATCGATAGACGGTTTTGTACATATTCGACATGTAACGCAGTCTGATGGTTCTGCTGTAAATTCTTGATTACCTTTTGGTGGCAGTGTTAGGAGGTTGAAGGGTAAACTTGAATAGTAACCAAGGATTCCCTTTCCTAGATCAGTTTATTTCATGCAACCACACCTTGGTATTCGAGTACCCCAGCTCCATTTAAAATCATTGTTGTTGCCAAAAGTATATAAAAATGCAGCAGCCAATCCCTTCAAGGTTCTTCCCAAAGGCCAAGCACTAGTCCAATACTTTTTTTTTTTTTTTTTTTTTAGGCGGTGCATGTCTATTGATCTGCACCCAAAGTGTCAGGAAAATTTGAACAGGAGACCTGCTATACTTGTAAAATGGGTCAGATTTGATTGTGCTGTTTTTGGGGTGAAACTTCATACATCCCATAGTGGTAATTTGGATGATCATCTGAAGACTTGACATCCTCATGCAGAATGGTCATCACAGCTGCAGTACACTGGCATGAGCAAATTGCCTTGATTAATAAATATGCAAGGAAATGGTTTCCCAGAATCTGTTCAGTTTCATTTGTAAAGGCACCAATATACAGTACTTGCATGCATCAGCCTTGGTCACCTAGTGGTGGCTTTCCATGCTGCTCAATCCCTGGCAGCCTCCCTATTCAGTACCTTATCCCAGGGGTCACACTATGACCTCGTCCCAGGTCTCTTTGGGTCTGCCACCTGCGTATTTGACGAGATTGCGAGGTCAGGAACTCGCACTCAGCCCTGGTAACAGCATCCCAGGGAGGGGTAGCGCTCTCCTGTCCTGTCACTCTAGCAGGGTTATATCTATCAAGGTCTAGGTCGGGGGAATAATCCCATATTCCTTGGAACCCATTGTACACACTTCTCACTTTCCTTAATGAGTTGTCATCCCCCATCCTCTTCATATGCCCAGACCATCTAAATCTATTCCTCCATCTTGGGGCTGTTTGGCCAGACTGCCTAGGGAACAACTACAACTACAGCTCCTCCATCACAACACCAATACACTCCAGTCTCGTTCTTCCTCTCAACTCTGTTCATAAACCTAGACCAGCAGGCTTCCTATTCAAGGATGCACTGCACATGCACCTAATCAATGTCATTTCAGTACTTTTGAGCCTGTGAGTATCCTCTTCCTTCAAGTCTCACAACTGTACAGCATTACACTCCTAACGTGTTGCATATAAAGATCCCTTAGCATGGAGGGAGAGCCCTCTTAATGTTAGGGGAGGCAACAGCTCCCTGAACTTCCAACAACTCCTCACTCTAGCCACAGAACTATTTCCAGCACCACCTCCAGCACATAACATGTTTACCAAGTAAAAAAAACTCCTCACACTGAAGAGATACAATACCAAATGTTTCCTTATGTTTGTCATTTATTTACCTCTTTGTTAAGGGGTCTGGAAATTTCCATAAATGGTAACCTCTTCAGCATATACCTAACCATCAGATTTCTGTTACTAGTGCCTGATGCTTTAATATGGCTTTTAAGCCCTCAGACCATCTAAATCTATTCTTCCGTCCTGGGGCTGTTCGGCAAGACTGCCTAGGGAACAACTACTACTACAACACCTCCATCACAACACCAATACACTCCAGTACCAGTATGATTCAGAAGAGGCTGGATGGCATCATTGCTGATCCCTGTGCATGATGCAACACAGCACCCCAAACTATTAAGCACATTGTGGAAGACTGAATTGCACACAGTCGCCTCCACCAACAACACAACATACTCTCCTTGAGAGCTCTGTGGCAAAGCCCAGTCTCGGCCGTGGCCTTCCCTAGGGACTCGGGGATGTTAGGCCAGACTGCCTAGGGAACAACTAATTCTACCCCAATGCCAGGTGTCAACCATTGCTGATGCAGCCTTATTTGGACATGACAGTTGTTGGTTATTGATGCCATGACAGCTGTGAATGAGTCATTGCTTCCAGTGTTTTTGATAATGAGTAAAGGCAAAATATAGGAATCAGTACTCCTCCCAGGGCCCCTGGACAATCATATAGGTAATACAGTGTAGATGTATTTAAATTAAGTTGTAATATGGTTTTAAAGCGTAATCCAGAGACCTTGTGTTGGCAGATAAATGGTATGTGGGGTGGTAAGGGTTAGGTTGGAGCTCACACCCCTACATTATCAATCTGCCACCCAAAATAGTTCCTTGTGTTGGCAGATAAATGGTATGTGGGGTGGTAAGGGTTAGGTTGGAGCTCACACCCCTACATTATGAATCTGCTACCCAAAACAGTTTGCTTTATGTACCTTGCCTCTGCCTCTACCCTTGAACTACAGATGGAGTAGCTACTGGTAGTCACATGCTTATTCTCCAGGTGACTATGGCTGGATTATATAAAAAATACTCCTAAAATGAATTGAAATGTCTCCTTACTGAACATGCCCTTACCTTTTGATTCCCTTAGGGATTACATTTTTGGCTTATACACTAGCATTTTCAAGCTGATTGTGTTTCTGTTGGTACCAAATGTATTCAGGTTATATGAATAGCTTGAAATGTATTTTCAAGTCAAATGAATATTTCCAAATACTTGGTCAGCAGCATCAACTTTCCAAATGCCCGTGGTGTTGAACGGTTAATATTTGAACTGTCTCTTAGCTTATTAAAGTCTGGTATTAGTTGGAAGACAAGATGGATTAATATGTACAGTATAGACAAGAGGTTTATTGAGGTAGACATTCTGTGCAAGTCCATCTCTTCCCCAAGACTGATTCAGTCACCATCAAATTTGCAGTCCAAAATATCTTTCCTTCTCAGGTGGCTTTACATTGTGACAAGCTTAATGGTTTCCTGTAAGCCAGGAAACCATTTACAACGTGGTGGTAACCATTTAACCAGCCCATACATGTTACTGATGTGTCAGCAAGTGGGTTAGTGTCCCTCCTTGTAAAACAACTAACCCAGAGACAAACTGCAACCTCTTGCAGGATTGTGGTGTCTGGCTGTAGATAGCAGAAGTCACCAAGTCAGTATTAGATACAACAGGCAGGGGTTAGAATACAGTACATGACTACAGTTATCAGCCATGGTGTAGCTGAATAAATTTTTAATTGATAAATGATCTTTCAGGTGTGATAGTGCTGTGGTAAGGAGGCTGGTATTGTAGGGAAGAGTCCACGAGGGAACATCGGTCTGTCATCTTTTTGTTCATCGCATCGAACAAGGTAAGATAGGCGCATTTGTCAGTTTTTTATATATATATATATATATATATATATATATATATATATATATATATCAAACTTGTGGTGCAAGGGGAATCCCATCACATGGTGGCACCAGTATTAACAGATGTCCCTTGGCTCTCCCCTGAAAGGAGAATGGACTGCAGAACAAGGCCTGCAGTCCACTGGTTTTGTGTTTGGCCTGGGGCCACAACAGCAACAGTGATTTTTGTGGAATTAATTTTTGTTTTTATTCTAATGGTGAGAATGGCTTTTTTTATACAGTGAGTTTGGTGTGGGAGGAAGGTAGAGTCCTGGAGGATTGGAAGTCTGTTATTATTATTCTCCTGTACAAAGGAAAAGGGGAAAAAAAAGTGTTTGGTAATCACAGGGGCATTTGTCTTCTTAGTGTAACAGGAAATGTATATGGTAGGATACTTACTGACCAAGTTAGGAAAATAACAGAGGAATTGCAGTAGTTGGAGAAGAACAGGGAGGTTTTAGGAAGGGAAGAGGTTGTGTAAATCAAAGATTCATTCTCACGTCTTTAGTGGAAAAGTTTCTAGGGAAGGGAAAGAAGTTGCATGCAGCCTTCATGGATTTGGAGAAAGCATATCACAGGGTGGATAGATAAGGAATGTGGAAAGTATTAAGTATAGATGGAGTAAATGGGAAGTTGTTGAATGCCGGGAAGAGTATGTATGAGGGTTCTAAGGCAGCAGTGCGTGTGGATAGTGAACTGAGTGAATTTTTCTATCTGAATGTTGGATTGAAACAGGGGTGTGTCCTGTCCCCAGGGTTGTTCAGTCTGTTAATGGATGGGGTTACAAAAATGATACAAGGTAGGGCAGTGGATGTTGGAGTGGCCCTGGTGAGAGAGGGCAATGTTTGGAAACTCCCTGTACTGTTGTTTGCAGATGATATACTGTTGTTAAGTGAAGACAGAGGGGAACTGCAAGGCTTGATGAATGAGTTTGGGAGTGTGTGTAAGAAACAGAATCAAAAGGTGAATGTAGGGAAGAGTAAAGTTATGGTCTTGTGAGAGAAATGAAGTCACTGAATGTACAGTGAGCCTGGATGAGGAGGAAATGTGAAATGTGAGTGTGTTTAACTACTTGGGTAGTGTGATGAGTAAGGATGGAAGTTTAGAGGGTGAAGTGCTTGAAAGGGTACAACAGGGAAGAAAGGTTGCCAGTTCTTTGAGAGCAGTGATAAGAAACAGGGAAGTGAGCATGGAAGTAAAATAGTCACTGCATGACAGTATTGTGATACCAACTCCAATTTATGGAAGTGAAGTTTGGACCTTGTTGGAAGGACACAAGTCAAGAGTGAGAGCAGTGGAAATGAATTATTTGAGAGGAGCGTGAAGTTACATGGAGAGACTGACTGGCAAATAAGGAAGTGAGTGAGTGCTGTGGTGTGGATGTGAATGTGATAGGAAGCATTAGGAAAAACACACTGAGGTGGTTTGGCCATGTGGAGAGGATGGAGAGTGGGACACTAATGAGGAGAGTGTATGTGAGTGAGGGGAAGGCCAAGGATGGGATGGTGTAGAGAGGTATATGAAAGAGGGGGGTGTGAGCAGGCAGAAGGACTGAAATGGCTTTGTACAGGGTGACATGGAGGCTATTTGTTTGGGGCCACCCCTTCAGGGATTGAGGCATATGGCAATAGATAGATAGATAGAGCTTTGTAGGTAGTACCCTACCTACAGTCATGAAAGTTCCTGTGTATCTTGACAGTTATCACTGCATCAGCACAAAAAAAGTATTTCTGTAAAGGGGAGGGGCTAAGCAGTAGAAGTATGTTATGATGAAGCCTGCACAAAATACAGTATCAAAATGCTTCATGTGCAATGTTCATTTCTTCAGTTTTGAAGGCTTGAAGGCTTAAACTTTATGTGAAAGATTTTTGTTCTTAGTCATTACTTGAATGTTAACTTTCTTCATATGGTGGCAGTGCTCCATTCCATATCAGCTGTGGTGGCATGTTGTCAGTCCTTTAACCATGGTCGTTTTGTAGGACCGTGTCCCCTTTTTCATGTCGATGGCATGGTGCTCTACCCCATGATTTTTCAGTCTGTTTTCACTTAGTATCCTTGTCCAAACAGCCTCTGCCTATGAATCACATCACTAGTGCCTTCAGTTGTCAGCCCATCTTTCTGGCTGATCATATGCAATTCTGTCATTCAGAGAAGTGCTAAATTCATTTGGCCATGCACATCAGATGTACAGATGATTAATATAGTAACACGCTGAAGGATTGTGATGAGGTTCATCCCAGGTTCTGGGTTTACCTCCATTTTCACAATTTCCAAACATGCTTCTCCCTACATGTCACAGCATTGCAGTATCCCCAGTATTGTTAAACAGGTGGAAAGTAAAGCTGGTTCTTGTAATTATACTGTGATTAAACTTCAGGAACTTTCATGAGAGTGTGAGTGAGGAAGAGGAGGAGACTGAATGAGATGAAGGGATGGAGTACATAGGTATATGAGAGAGGGGGATGTAAGTTGGAGGGAGAGCGGCAAAATGGCAGGGGACATGGAGGTGAGTTATGTGTGGCCACCCCTTAACGGATTTAGGCATCTGGCTATAAATAGATCAGTTCACTTATCTATTTTAATTTTGCCTAGACTTAAATTTCACTAAGACTTCTTTATGAGTGAAATTATCTGGTGTACTTAAAATCAAAGGGCTGAAATAGGTTGTTAAATTGGTTATGATGTGCAGAACTATATTTAGGAAGAAATTCAAAAAAAAAACAACAACTTCATTTTGGTCAAGGCCGTATGTTAATTGTATTGAATGTTTCTCCTTTTCAGGTAAGGTGACTAAGCATCATCTCCTCATCGTGCTCCTCTGCTGTCCCTTAATTTCACATCTGCACCATCTATGGTAACTGACACAGCGTCGTAGCAGTGAGTGTTAAATTTTTCACTTTGGCTAGGGCGTTAGGGCTGTTAGGTATGGAGCAAAAAATTTGTGAACAAATAAAAACACTTGTTTCTTTACAGGTTCATCATCACTCTTAAGAGCAGCTGGTTCACCGGGCCTGTGATGACAGATGCTGTGGTGTTAGTAAGAAGTACAAGCTGTGATGTGTGAATAAGTTATAGGATATGGTGTGTGGATGAGAGTTGTAGGGTATGGGATGTGGATGAGAGTTACAGGATATTGTATGTTGTGGATAGAAGTTTTAGGTTATGGTGTGGTGTGGACAGAGGTTTTAGGATTCAATGTGATTGTGAATGAGAGTTTTAGGATGTGGTGTGGATGTCTTTGGATTGGGTGAGGTGGTGGGTAAGTTGTATGGTATGACTGGATCAGTTTTAGAATATAGTGTGGTTAAGAATTATAGGATATGGTATGGTGTGGATTTTGGTTGCTGGATGTATGGGAAAGCGGAGTTGCATGGCAATGGAGGGGGAAAGCCGGGTGGTGCAGTGTGGTAGGGCTAAGAGGTAGTGGACAACTGGATAAATGTATGAAAGATACAGTAATAGTTTAAAAAATGGGTTGTGGACCAATGAAATGTATTGTGAAAGGATACCAGATGCCCTTCACAACACAGCGTCATATGAATGGAGGTCATTGTAGGCCGGGGTAAGAGTAGAATGAGGTGGTCTGTGTGTGTTTGTGATGGGATGGGATGGGATGAAGGGAAGGGAGTAGGGATGGGATAAAGGGAAGTGAGAAAGGATTGGATGGGATTTAGGGAAGGGAGTAGGGATGGGATAAAGGGAAGTGAGAAGGGATTGGATGGGATTTAGGGATGACAGGATAAAGGGAAGTAAGATGGGATGGGATTGAGGGAAGATGGGATGAAGGGAAGTACAAAGGGATGGGATTGAGAGAAGATAGGATAAAGGGAAGTGAGAAGGGATGGGTGAGATTGAGGGAAGATGGGATGAAGGGAAGTAAGAAGGGATGGGATTGAGGGAAGATGGGATGAAGAAAAGTACAAAGGGATGGGATTGAGAGAAGATAGGGTAAAGGGAAGTGAGAAGGGATGGGTGGGATTGAGGGAGGATGGGATGAAGGGAAGTAAGAAGGGATGGGATTGAGTGAAGAGGGGATAAAGGGAAGTGAGAAGGGATGGAATGGGATTTAGGGAAGATAGGATAGTTTATAGGGAAGTAAGGAATGGGACTGGATTGGGGGAATACAAGAGAAAGGGAAATGAAAAGGGATGGGATTAAGGGAAGTGAGAAGGGATGGGATGGAATTGAGGGGAGACAGGATAATGAAGTGAGAAAGGATGAGATGGAATTGAGGAAAGACAGGATAAAGGAAATGAGAAGAGATGCAATGGAGTTGAGGGAAGATGGGGTAAAGAGAGGTGAGAAAGGATGGGATAGGATAGGGGAAAGAGCAGTAGCTGTAGGCTGGAAGAGTATGGGTAAGCAGAGGATTTAGAAAGGAAGAAACATGGGTAGGTAGTATAAGGAAGAAGCATGAGTAGATAGTATCAGGAAGAACCAGGGATAGATAGTGCAAGGTAGATGTAGGCAGGTACAGAACATGTCCAAAGGAGGGGAGGAGCAGAGGCAGTTACCATAATCCATGGATGGCTGGTGGACATTGAAGACTGGCAGTTTGACGAAGGCAGTCGCCAAAATCCTCATATTTGTGGTGGATGTTGAAGGGTGGTGATTTGGCAGATGCATTCAGATTCCCTGCACCACTTTCTCAGTCTCAGGCAAGACGTTCATTTGTAATCTTTGTATGTTCATATTAAGTAATGTAAGTCCTAGGGTCTATGGTCATGGGTCTTGTCATAGGGTTTATTGTCATGGGTCTTGTCATTTGAAGTTCCATTGTTGTCTCAGTTTCATTTGCTGGTTTCCCCCAATTTACAGTATAGCCTATACCATTTGCGGAAAAAGTTACATTTTCAGAACATGTTATTTCAGAATTAGCACTGCCTGTTGTCAGCTAGTAAGGCTTAATTTATAACTTTGGGGGTGTAGGTAACCTTGGAGTAACTTAATATGCCTGTGATGTTTATTTGATTAAAAAAAAAAACAATTGGAACTTGTCTAATTTGAATTGCACCTTTGCAGGAGTGGAAGTAATTGAAGGCAGCAAATAAGGCTTCTCAAGTTTTCGTGCTCCAAATGTGTTAAGGGAATAAACTGTGGCCGGGAGAGGTGATGGAAATGAACAGTTGGTGGATTTTGATGGTGGAATGTCAGCCTGCTTGCTTCTCTACATAAGGTTGGTCCCCTCTATTTGTTCACTGTGATATGTTTGTGGAGCTGTATGGAGAGAGAAATCATGAATGTCCTCATGATATATTGATGTAGTACTGATATGACTTGTTTGTGTTTGACTGTGAGGAGTGAATGGAGAGTGAGATTGATAAGGAGAATATGAGTGTGTGATGGAGAGAGGGGGGGAGATGAAAGTTTGAGGATTGAGGTCTAGGGACAGGATGAAGAGCAATAAGAGTAGTGTGAGAGGGAGAGGGGTCTGCCAGCCCTACTGTAAAAGCTTGGCCACCACTTAGCATTTGTGGTTATTTTCGATCAGATGCCTGGGCCACATTTTACAAACACTTAGTCTTTTCCATCTAGTACTCATTTTCATGTGCAGGTAGAGACATGAAAGTAATCCTTTATCTCCTTCCCATGTCCTTGATACTTTTTTTTTTTTTTTTTTTTTAATGCGAGGAAGAAGGAACCAAAGGCCATGAGCCCGCAGTAACAGTTCCCTCCAAGAGAAAAACAAAATACAATAGAGAGCCAAATTCAAGATCCGATCATTTTGAGATGCCTGGACACACTGCGTTTGAAAGACTGGAGATCATAGGCAGGAGGAAATACAGACAGAGGGAGACAGTTCCAGAGCTGACCTGTTGCATGAATGAAAGACTGGGAGTAACGGTTAACTCTTGCATTAGAGAGTTGGACAGAAAAGGGATGAGAGTTTGCTGCCAGACGGGTGCACACTAACGGGTTTCAAGATCTCCCTGATGATGAAGTAGTTAATGAAAGGTGTAAGCTCAGTTTTAAAATCAGTCATGAAGAAAATCAGGAAGTAGTAGCAATAAATGAGAAATGTCAGAAGTATGGTGTATTGTCTGGTTATGAAATATTGCCCATAAAAAATGGGTTAAGTTAACAGGATGGCATGAACCGAGATCAGGATAATATGAATGAATACTTTGTATTGTACATTCTTTTAGGAACAGGTTGTTTAGTGCAGAACAGACGAAACAGCTTGGTATTAAATGTATTATTGATGTGAATGGGAGTCTAGAAGGTTCCAACATAGAGAAAATGGAAGAGGTTAAGTGGTTGAGGAGGGTTATAGATGTGTATGTTGAAGGCAGTGCCCAGGAAAAGAGCTGGGATGAGGTTATATCCAAAACTCTTAGGGCAAAAGGACTAACAAAGAGATGCTGTTAAAAGATCAGCCACCCTGGAGAGCAGTCATCAGATGACAAGGCTTACAAGTGATAGCATGGTACTGGTAGGGATACCTTCTCTTGAAATGGGACCAGCTTGTCTTGGCCTGATGAAACCACCTTGTCTTATCGCTGTGGATGTGAAACTGATGTGGCTGGAATCTTACTTATTACATCACCTGGGTTGTAGGCTGGTTATATGCTGTACAGTTGAGTGTTTTGGATTGCTTTACTGTCTAGGCTAGTCAAGGGACCCCCACACCTTGCAGGGGATGTCAGCAGAGCAGCAGACTGAGGAAAGCACAGGACCAGGTGGTAAGTGCTGACCTTACAATATATTCTGAAGGCAAGATTCGAGAGCTGGCATAGAACAGAGTAAGGTGGAGTGGTGCTTTGTGAACCAGTCTCTGCTATGTTACATTGATGAGACCGAAGCAGTAAATGATGACTGGACAGGCTAATGTAAAGGCTGACTTAAGCAGTCCATAAATGAGAATTAGGTGCTGGTATCATTAAAGTACTAGAACTACTGTATGTACAGATGTTGCATTACATAAATATAGGATCTTCCTTGTAAACTGATTCCAGTTTTGTGAATGTTTACAAGTGGTGTTTGTTAATAATAAACCTGGGAAGGGGTAAGTTGGGTGCAAGAAAGTGACATAATGTGATTGGCTGTTAAATGTAGAGTCAGTGGTTAATAAGTTGCAGGTACTTGGTGCAGTAACTGAAAAAGGCAGCCATTTTGAAAGGAAATGGGAAGTTGGAGCTCAGGGAAGAAAGTTAGTTAGGGTTATGAAGGCCTTGATACAAAACAGGAGTAAGGTGATTTCAGGTGTTTATGCTGTCATAAAAGCATGGGCGAGGGACTGTTATGGCATGGAAAGTCTAGAGAAAGAGCAGTGGAGATGGGAGTGTTACAAAATGTTTTTGTGAATGGGAACAATAAGAATGTGGTTCATGAAAAATGTAGAGTAAGGAATTTTGTTGGTAAAGGTTGAGTCAAGTCTGCATACTGTAGATGATACAGGCATACGAAGAGAGTAGGTGAAATGGATGTAAGAGTAAACTTCAAAGTGGGAGACTGAGTGGGTAAATGGATATGGTGAAACAATTAGAGATCGAAGTCGATGAAACTAAGGAATCATTTGCTAGGAAAAGGGCAAGGGTTTGACATGTGTTTGACTCGGTAGCTAATGAAATGCCAACCTGAGAGGCCTGTGTTCAGCATATAAAGAAAAATAAATTGCAGGTTTAACTTGATCAAGCCAGGATATTGAAGGCTTGAATGATTACATGGCAAATTTGAGTAGAGCATTCTGCTATTGTTTCTGGATTATCAGGTGGGAGTAATAGTGAGGATGATGGTTCCATGTATCTGAAAATCTCTTGACTTATTGGCCCCAGATTCATCTGAATATTGAACCCTGTGAACTGCAGGCTGATTTTGGCTTGTAGTTTGCCATATCCCTTTTGGGGAATAGGGGACTTAAGGGATATTTGTATAATCGAGCAGCAGACTCACCTGTTTGATAGTAGTGTTGCCATGTGAAGGATTGTCATCTACACATGCATCTCATGAACTGTATGTCATGTGTAATCAGGTACCGGTAATGATTATTCCTGCAGTGTGTTTTCTTGTTAGTCTTAAATTACTGTGGGTGAAAATTTGGATACCATATTGTAAACTTTGACAGGAACAGCTGTAGCAGGCTTTCAGCCTTTGGTTGCATTATTCTTAGGATTTTGCTTCTGCTTTGAACAAACCATTTTAGAAATGTAAGTGCTGTTCGAATTATGTGACTGTTTTCAGGAATTATGGCTGAGTGGCTTGATGGGAGGGATTTGGAGTTTTGCCTGCTCACTGAGTCTATATTTCCAAGAGGACAGAGAGGCGTGCATCCAAGCCTTCAGCCTACATACTTCAAGCTTGATTGCCTTGGGTTCCACTGAAAAATGAAGCGGAAAAAATTGAGAAAGTGAGCTTATAAACATGGAATATTGGATTTAAAGGGGGGGGGAATGTGTGTGATTTGGAAACTGAACACAGTGAAATGAAAACAGTAAATTATGGCAAGGTTTGGGGAATCGTTTGGTAGAGTGGGGAGTGAAATGAATGTATGAGGAAATTTGGGACCTAGGTGTTGCAGTTTGGGAAAGGGTGGAGAGGATTTTGTTAGGGATAGGAGCTTGAGGCTGAAACTGAGGGATGTGGGTGAAAGGTGTCATGGAAGGAATCAGAGAACGAGATTAAAGCTGGGACAGGTGGACGCGGGAAATTGTCCTACTGTGTGGGAAGAGTGGTATGTGGGAGTGGGTGTTAGAGATGTGGTAGGAATTTGGTGTGGGTAGAAATGGCCATGAGAAATGAGTTGGGAGGTTGCAATGGGCTCGTGAATATATGTGTGGGAAGCGTGGTATGAAGTAGTGAGTGATATGGACTCTGTAGAAACAAGGGTATGAGAAATTAGGAAGGTGGGGAGGCTGGGATGGGTTCTTGGTTGTCTTGCTGTGGAAAGGGGATGGGAGTGGGGTGTCCATGCTGTTGGGGTCTTTCTTGGTGGGAGGTAGATATGGGTGAAGAACAAGGGCATGAGAAGTGGTGGTGGCTGGGATGGGTTCTTGGATGTTGTGCAATGGTGAGGAAATGCAAGTGGTTTTCATCCTGTTGGATAATTTTGTGGTAGGAATGGGTATGGAGGAGGAGTAAGAGGCATGAGAATTGGTGGGGTTGGGGTAGATTCCTGTCCTGTAAGAGGATGCTGGAGGTCTGTGGTATAGAGTGAGAGACTGGGGAGAGGAGGACTAGGAAGAGATCTTCAATGTTTTTAGTGGGAAGGGGATGTGAGGTGGGGTGGTGGTTGTGCTGATATATACTGTGTGAAATGAGGGTAACCTTGGTGTAGCCTATAAGGAAATGTAGGGGTTGGAAATCATGAAATGAGAGATACAGATATGACTAGAAGGGAAATTGGTTGAGGGATGTTGTGAAATTTTAGGTGAGGAAGGTTGTGAAGTGGGGATGGAATGGCTATGTAATTTGGTTTGTGGGACTCCTGGAGAATAATGAGATTGGAGTAATGATATTGGTAAGGAAACTTGTGGTGGGAAGGAATGGATTTAGTTCTGGGGGTTTGGGGAGCTTGAGGGGTATAATTAATGTTGTGGAAATTGAGTTCATTGTGGAATTGATAGTTGCTACAATACATGGTATGTTACACAATTATTGTACAATGGATTCTCCCAGTATGCAAGAAGGTGGTTGACAAAATGTGCCACATACAGGAAATTTTGCATATTAGAAGCCATTGAGTCCTTCATCCATCATCTAATCCTGTGTTGCCCCATGAGAGCACAGGAACCCGGGACTAGGCAAGTTGGTCCTGACGTTAAGATGAGAGTGACCAGCCTCACTCATCCCTGAGTGGCATTACGTGTGCAATAAACCCCTACCTCCCCTTAGATATAAACTTGCCCGGAATCTGATTGGAGTGCCTTAGTTACCCACTAAACCACCAGGCACCCTAATATGGTTATATGATTACCTCTCAGCATAGTAAATGGTTTCCTGGTGTACAGGAAACAATTTGGGCTGTCACTCAACCTGTAGATGAAGGAAGAGGAAAGGGCAGTCATCCAAGAGCAGCACTACATTGAGTGAGTGGATGGTGAGAATTATCAAATATTATTTGGTAACTTAAAAATTACAGAACAATAAAGCAGTGAATAAAGGTACTCATAGTACAGGTACTACATGTGTTTTTGATGTGATAACTGTAGTACCTTGTACAGATTTTTTTTCCTTCCCATTTATTTAAAAAACAGTCAAATGTAAGACAAGGTCTTTTCACCCGGAGCATAGCCAGAGTTCTAAAAAGGGGCCAAGCTTTGTTAGTGGGTTGTTGGAGGAATACTTTAGTGGGATCTGAGTCTGTTCCCCTGGAAATTTGAGGTGTCCAGGTGTATTTTGGGGGTAACTCAAATACACTTTATGCATGGGTTTTATTCACCCGTGTAGAGTACAGCCCTCATGAATGGGGAGTCTCCCCACACAGCTTTCTCAATAGGGTGGAGTCAAAGGCTTTTTGTCTCGTAAATCTACTCTTGCTGATTCCATCCTCTGTCTCATTGTCACACTGCTGCATCGTTATCTCATTTCTATTGCTACTTCAATGGTCATTGCTCCTCTGAACTGTGCTTGCATCCCTCCACCTACGAGGGGCACATAGCACCCGTCTAGCAACAAACTCGAATCCCTTTTCTGTCCAACTCTAATGCAAGAGTTAACCATTACTCCCAGTCCTTCATTTATGCAACAGGTCAACTCTGGAACTGTCTCCCTCTGTCTATTTCCTACTTCCTATGATCTCCAATCTTTCAAATGCAGTGTGTCCAGGCATCTCGGAATGAATGGATCTTGATTTTTTTTGTTTTTGTTTTTGTTTTTGTTTTTGTTTGGGCTCCTGCCCCCCCCCAAAAAAAAAAAAAAAAAAATCGATTTTTGCTTGACCTACAAATTTGACAGACCAGAACAAGCTAAATCCCCGACTTATGCGGGAATTAAAAAAACCCTTTTTTTCTGTCCAAATTCTAGGTTATATTTCGTTTTTCAGTACAGTATTGATGGATCATGGATCAACAAGATGTAGCCAACAGTCACTTGTTAGATACAAGGGAGAGTCATGAAGTTACTTGTGAATTACAGTACCTTTGGAATATGAGAACTGTTTGGTTTGATGATGGAATCCATGACACTGGTCAGTAGCCAGGTATCAAATATGTTTGTCCTAAATGGAGCATAGGGTCTAGGGCTAGGCTGTCAACTATAGGCTTGAATGAAGAGTGACCAGTTGCCAGGCCTAGAGTGGCTTTGAGCAGATTACCAAAATCATGTGCTTGAAATCAAATGTTTGGAGTGACACCCACTGAACCACCAGGCATCCATTAGTTTGTTATGGTTACTACCCAACAAATTACTGGCAGGAGGTTTGATTGTCCCCCAGTGTTTGTTGTCTTAGGGTACTCCATCGAATAAATGAAGAGGAAAAAACGATAATGGAGTGAAGTTGAGGGGTGGTGGTGATAGTTGATCCATTCAGTCATGGGAGAGAAGTGAGGGCTAAAAGGGTGAGGAAAGGAAGAAGATGGTGTGGTATGTGAGTAAGGAGGTTGGTGAATGAAGAGTAGGAGGCATGCAATAGAAAATGGAAATGGGGTAGGGGGAAGAAAATAGTGGAGGGAAAGTGGCAAAGGAAAAATTGGAGAAGAAATGGAAAGGGATTTTTTTTTTTTTTTTTTTTTTTTTTTTTAGGTGGATAGAGAAGGGTATGGGAAACAAGGAGGAAAGAACAATGAGGCAGGAAAAGGAAAGAGGAGGAAAAAAATGGGGTTTGTGGGGGAAGTGATGGGAGAGGGGGAGTGGGAAGTGGAGGGAAATGGCAGGATAGAAGAGGGACCAGAAAGTGGAGGGTAAGGAGAGTGGGAAGGAGTGAACAGGATGAGATAAAGGTGGGTGGAAGACTAGTAGATTTTGTAGGGAATGAATTGGAAGGGTGGGAGTGATAAGGAATGGGTATGGTTGGAAAGAGGAGGGTAGAAGAAAAGTAGAGATGGGATGAGAAAGCAGGAACAGGTGCAAAGAGGAAAGAGGGGAGGAGAGAGTAGGAAAAATAGGGAGAAAAGTGAAGGGGGGAATGAGTGGAGAGAGGAGGAAGTAAGGGATAGTGGAAAAGTGGCAATTTTTTTTCCTTGTAATTCCTCTTCCAGTAGCTAATTGTACTAGGCTCAGACATTGAAGTAGAAGGGTTAGATATGTATTTCATATCAGTACTTGTGTTACTTGGCTAAACTGAATGAAGCTGTATGATAGAACCATAAAACTGTGACGGAAGTGGACTTGATTACAGTACAGATTCCCAAATCTGTCTCATTAAAAAACCAGCTTTCCAAAATATTTTCTCATGTTGTAGAGGGGTATTGATATCACATGTCCACAGTTGGTGCATATTTGAAGACAAAGTTCTTTTGTAGACATTTAAGAGCAGATCACTTAGTAATGCAGGGTATAATATGTAATTGTATTGCTCATAGAACTCTTAGACTGCAGTACATCCTTTTCTTATATTGGTACTTATAGTGAGTTTACTCCAAAATACTCCATTTTCCATAAGGCTTTTAGAACCAAGCAGTTAGGATTTGAGTTTACACAATACAGTACTAGCCATCTTTATTGTGGGCTAAGGACATGCGTAACTCCTCACTGAGCATTTTATTTTTGCATATTGCGTATTTGTTGTAACCATGGGTAAATTGTGCCTACAACAAAAAGGTCAACTACTTCAGTGTATTGATTCCTTAGTTTGTTTTTTGTCCAGATTTTATTCCATATAGAAGATCCCATATTGGATAAGATAGTTTGTTGACCGTTTTGGTTGATATTATTCAGCCCTTTTATTGGATAGTTTAACAGTTGGTGTGGATGAAGGACAATACAGTGCTTTATTTATTTTATTTACAATGGTTCTCATCATTGTCAAATGTGAGAGGCAATGTTGATTGTAATAGCAGATAAATGGGCAGATAGATGAATAGAGTGATATACACTACAGATTGATAGACAAAGAATGAGAGATAGTAGTGTTTAAGGAACAAACATTCTGGCAGTCATTTGTTATCACAGTACAGTAACTTGTATTACATTAAGTACAGTATGCTGCATGGCTTTGAAGTAGACCTGCAATGGAAAATGTTACCTTGGAAAGGCAGCAACAAAAGCTCATTTTTATGTATTGCTCTATTGTTGAGGTACTGAAGCATTATGTAAATGCCCTTCAGCCCCCTCCATATCGCCTGAGTTTAAGATGGTGGACTGCAGGAGAAAGGCAGCTTCAGTTTGCTATCCACTGATCTCTCAGAAATAAGCCTGGGGCCACAACAACAACAGTTGCTTTGAAATTGTTATAAGAATTACTTTAAACTACATAACAAACATTGCTCAGCTATACACAGCATACATTTATTGCTAAATAATATCTTAAATATTGCCTTGAAAGCAGTGATGAACATTGCTCAGAAATACACACCATATATTCATGGAATAATAATAATAATAAATAAGAATAATAATAATCTTGAATAAAGCATTATAAAAATTGAGTAAAATATTAGATTAGGATGGTGTAGGGAAGCAAAGGTCAACGATGATATTTTTTCCTGACCGACATCACTAAAAGTCTTCTTTTGGTAGAACTGGTCAGGAATAAAACTTTGATTCCTGTTTCCCTACACTATCCTAATAATTAAACTGTCCTAATACCTCAAGATACAATTACCTTGAAAAATGTCAAAGCTGCTTTAAAACAGTGAAAATTGCCTTTCAAAACATAACATTGCTTTGAAGTCCATCATTAGGCAAAACCCTGCATAATGCTAATATTTACTTTAATATTGTTGCCTGCATGCAGCTTTACTCATTTCAGGAGAGACTTTTTGAAACTGGAAAGGTTGGATATAACTCATTAACCCCTCTCACTACTAAGGTGCCCTTAACAGAATAAAATTGGACTGAAGGAGTCAGGTATCTAACACCAGTAACTGAAGTTTTCCTAAGCTGTGTAAAATCATCTGAAGGTACCCATAGAAAAAAAGTGCTTTACAGTACACTATATAGTTCTGAATGGCAACCACTCCACTGCATTCATGTATACTGTATTTTATTCTTACTATTGAGTCCTACCAGACAGTTTTATTAAGCTTTGAGACTTAGAATCAGAGGGGTTAGTTATAGCCATCAATAAGTGTTTCCCCTTCACTATGAGAAGTCTCCCACCAGGCTGAACAAAATTAACTGGTGGTAGCAAGTATAAGAGAGATGACTAGATTGAGACTCATAGGCCCTTCATTATGGCGTGTGATGTTCTTGCCACTGACAGATGATTTTTCTCAGCTTAGAGGGAGGTATCTCGTGAAAGGGTTAGAAAATGGAGGGAGGTTTACGGAAAGGAATGGAGGCAGAGGAAAAAAGAGGGAGGGAGGAAGGGGTGAGGAGAGTAAGGGAGGAGAGAAAAATGAGAGAAGGAAGACACTGAAGAAGATTGGGTGAGGGAGAAGAGAAGGGTGGAGCAAGAGTTGGGGAGTAAGAGGGAAAGAGTGCTCAGGATAGAGATTTAAAAAAAAAAAAAAGAAGGATAAGGGGTTGGGTATAGGTAACATTTGACTACGTTCTCCATAGCTTAGGATTTTACTACGATCTGTGTGATGTATTTTTCACATTGTCGTAGCCTCTATTGAATTGCACATAACACCACTACCTGTTGAACTAATAAATAGAAGCCATTTACAGCAACAGTTAAAACCCTTCAGCCTAAGGATGTTTCATTTTTATCTATTCATGCTGTCACCAGATGTTCTTATTTGGCGTTTTAATGAGCACCCTAATAATGATAGAGTTAATGATTGCTATATGTTATCCAACTCACCCTCCATTTTCCCAATAAGACCACCTGGACATGGCAAGAGTGAAATAAGACATCCTTAGGGTGAACACTATAAAACTCAGAACTTAACCCCTTTACTTCAGTGATGTCATACTATATTCTTGCCACCACAAGTCAGCTTTATTAACCCATGGAAATTTTTGGAAAAGGAGGAGTTGGCTATAGCCTTCTTCAGCCCCCTCAGTACAATAATATTTTCCTAAATTCATCCAAAGATAGCAATAATAACTTATAAAGATAGCAGATATAAAACATTAACCTCTTTAAATAAATTTTTGTTCGTGTTACCACTGGATGATTTTACTCACCTCCAGCCCACTATTTCCTTCACTGCTGAGGATTTTTTTTCTGTTTTATTCTGATGAACCAGATAATGTCATTTGAATTCAATTTTGGTGTCTCATTTTAATTCAGTTTTGGTAGAGACTTGAACAGAAGGAGCTAAGGCTACGGTAGACAAATAGATCCTCGCTTTAATAGACCTTGATGGAGTGGATATTGGGTTTAATGGTCACTGTGAAGGCCACCAAACTTCTGTTGGCTGTAATGAACAATGTCCGTTAAATGGAGCACAGTGGATCCCTTTACATTTGTTTCTGACCCTTTTTACTCCAGCCTGACCTGAAATTGTCCTCTCTGCATTGTGATTGCTAAATTGTAATAACATACTAAATACATGAAGAAGTGCTATGACTAAGATATGAAATAAGCTGCAAAAGGGCAAAATTGTGGGTCA
The DNA here is from genome assembly GCF_032717465.1 of Coenobita brevimanus. Lineage (NCBI taxonomy): Eukaryota > Metazoa > Arthropoda > Malacostraca > Decapoda > Coenobitidae > Coenobita > Coenobita brevimanus. Next base: position 2,432,900 of record NC_137002.1, on the reverse strand, counting down.
TTAGTGTTAAATCGGTATAGTTTTCACTTAGTGCTAGAATATACTGTTGTACTTTATTTTCAACCATAATTAAAGTACAACAGTATATTTTAGCACTTGAAATTCCACCTCAGGAGGGGACCATCTTATATAAAGGACTATCGTCTTTGTCAGATAAGGCGTACCTCCAGCTGGTCCATTATAGCAAAGGTCTACTGTAGTTTTATGATAACAGTTCATGGCTTAACCTCTTGAATCTGTTGATATCCCTCCCCCTTCCATTTTTATTCCTTGAGATGAAGGGTGGGGAGTTTCCACACTAAAGGGTTTAGTTACTGCACAGTATTCATTAACCCTATAGTCTTAGTTCCTTCTTAAGCTGAATTCATAAAAGCATCTAAAGGTGGCAAGAATACAGTGAAAGTGCATCATTATAGTAAAGTCGGTAAGACAGCGAGATATTTCATTACACGATTTAGCTATCACTTGTAACTGTTCCTTTATAATACAGACTACCATTGAGTGATTCTCTCACCACTTTTTATAATGTGACCCTGTACAATCACTTGTAACTTTTATCTTTTTATGCAGCCTCCTAGAGAGTCACTTTGATTTTTTGCCACTCTAAAATGTTGCCTTATACAGTACTGTACAATAAATTGTTTTTAAGGCACTTCACTACCTACACATTAACACCTTGTGACTTGTGCCATAGAGGGCATTTTTGAATGCTTAGCATTAGCACACTACAAATTGGTGTAAAGTTTCACTCACACTTTGGATCTCTTTTTTAACTAAGACTTGTTTTTTCAGGGCATAAGGAACAGAAAGAATGCAGTCTTCCATTGTCTCTTAAGTCTTCCTGCAAACACAAGGGAGTGAGGGTACAGCCTTCTCCTGTCTTGGTCTTCCAGCAGAAAATGAGAGGAGAATGCAGAAACCGTCAGGTCACATTCTTCCTCCAACAAAAAGGAAGGTAAGGACAGAATATTCCAGGGTTCGTTGTTTTTCTGACAAAAACGTGGGAAAGTAAATCCAGATTTTTTTTTTTTTTTTTTTAAACTGAAAAAAGTAGGATAGGAGAGGACAGAATCTTCATCTGTCTCTTGTTCATCCTTCAAAAACATGGACCTACAAGGAAAAAGTATTATAAGCCTTTTTTTTGTGTGTGTGTGTGTGTATGTGAATCTTCATGTTCAGCGTATGTTCTGTTCATTTCGCTGCAGCCTTCACTGACATGCTTATGCATCCGTAGTTGCTCCTACATTATTTTTCCTGCTCACTGGTATAGTGTTCTGAGGTACCAGTTGGGATGAAGTAGGCTAATGCTTAGGCAGCAGACTGAGATTGTTTAAGACTCACTTTCATTCCCTGCCCTTGACTAATTTCTCAAGTTTCTTTCCATTATATACACTGTTTGCACAGGTTTGAGTCCCCAGGCAATGGCTAGAGGTTTTTGCAGTATGGAATGCCAACAGGATCATAATATCCTGATCCAGTGTTAGCCTAGCTTTGGGGCCCTTACATCATGCAAGGGGTAATAAGGTGTTTCACTTTCTCTTTCTCACTCTGTTCTGTCTGTCCCTCCTTTCTACTCTTGACCAACTTTTTTGTGTCCCTCCTACTCTTCTCTTCTGCCCCTTTTTTTTTTTTTTTTTTTTTTTTTTTTTTCTTAACAGCTTCATTCCTCATTCACTTCCTGTCCTCTGCTCCTCAGTCATTTCATTCATATTTTCCTTTCCCCTCTGTCTCCCTTTGTGTCTCTTTTATTCTCATATAGTTCAACACTCAATTTTCACACTTTCCTCTCATCACTACTACTTGTCATTGACATGTCCCACTCAGCCACACAGAGAATAGAGACTGTCAATCTTTCACCTTCAGGGTTTTTAGTCTTTCACATTCGGGATTACTTGCTTTTACCACTTCTGTCTTGACCTCCAGGATTATCTGTTGTACATTTCATAGAGTAACTTTTTCACTTAAAATTTCTGCCTATCACCTCAGGATTTTCTACACAGGGGTCTGCCTTGACCATATTGATTTTTGCGGGTCAGATCCTCTGCCCTTGACAAACGGGATTTTCTGATTTTCCTTCTGACTACCAGCTGGCAAGCTCAAGATTTACCATTGCCATAGTAACCATTGCTGTTTAGGGGCTCATTCTCCATGGTGTCCCTTGGTCGCTTCCGCTTGAAGAAGCCCATCTGCAGTTAAACATATGAATATTAGTCTTCAATCACTTCCAGTAACTAAGAACACTAAGCTTAGAACCATCTTGCCTAATTTAGGAGTTAGCTTACTCATATGTAAACAGATAAGTGTAGCACATGTCTACAGTAAGTCCTTACATTTGTTACTGGCTTCAGTAATACTATAATTAAGTGCCATGTGACTCCTTTTAAACCTTTCTTTGCCATGGTATTTTTACTTAGGCTAGAAGAGCATTATATTCAGTTCAGAGAAGTCCCAGGAAGCCAACAGCTTAAAAAGTATGAATGTATTACTCAAATCAATTCAAGGTGATCATGTTAAGGTGAGAAAAATGATAGCAATGATAGATTTAATTCCTTCATCACTGTGATGTACAGTATTTTCTTCACATATTTTGGCTACTGAACAGATTATTTTATGCAGCTTAGGAGAGACCTTTTCTGTGAAGGCCCTCCAGTTTGAAAAGTCTGGATGGTAGCAAGAACAAAACAATAAACATTTTTTAGTTGAAAATATTACATACTGGTAACATATGTATTCACTCACCGCCCAGAGTAGAGCAACGAGCACAGCCAATAGTAATAGTCCTGCTAACACACTGCCAATGATCACCAGCCACTTGAGTGAACGCTGTAATCAAAAGGACAAACCGTTTAGAATTACGTGCTGTGCGTGGGATTTATGGCAGATGGTTCATTTTTGTTAAGTCCCAGTTGTCCCTTGTAACACCAGTAACTGCAATCGATGGGTGAAAAGAGACTAGGGGGAAGTAGACATTGCCCATTGATATTCACTAAGATCTTAACCAGTTTTTATGATACAGAAGTCTACCTTGCTGTGCATTATTATTCACTTTACTTTGTGAAGCACAGTACAGTATTTAGCAAATGAAGGACAAGAAAGATAAAAGCAAGGTATCATAAATACAGCTAATCTCAAAAAGTTTGTAAAATACCTGGTGCTCTGGTGGTCCACTTTTCACCACACTTGTGACTGTCCCTGCCCACACCTTCTGTTCCTCCATCTCATTGCCCCTTCCACCCACCACCACCAGGCGAGAGGAGATCTTCACCTCTGACATGCCCAGCTGTACAAAGGATATGTCATACATTTTAGGATACAGGAAATAAGAGATGAAACATGTTCCAGATTACCATACATTCAAACTGTTATCAGTTCTGTGATGGACCTCCTTGCTTTAAGCAGCTGGTTCAGCATGGACTTAATGTCTGTTATTGAACTCCTTTTATTTCAGTGTAAGATCAGAAATTCAAAATATCTTGTACAGTACAATATGTATACCGGTAATCATTATTTTATAGTAGTGACCTTGTGAGCCTGGGCCAACATTAACATAATACTAATGATAAAAGTCAGTCCTATACCTGCATTACCCCCTCTGGACACTGGAGGGCCAAAGTTGTAAGAGGGTCCAAAGATAGCCTGCAGTAACTCAGATTATTTAAGGAGACTATATCACCAGTAGTATGAGCATGATGGACAAACTCAGGCCACCTTCTGGATTTGAACTACTCGCATTGACACTCGGTTGTCTTCTGGCCAGAGACTTCTTTCACATTGCTACATCTCATTAGAATTTGGTTTTGGAGGATAAACAAGAGACAGGGATGATTCTGATGTTATTTATGAAACAGATAGTACGTTTGTTTGGGAACCAGTGTCCAAATCTCACTGATCTTACTTTGTCCTGGAGATATATGCATAAAGGAGACTGACAAGTATTAGTCTCCTTAGTAGTGAATTATGTCATATATTTGTAGTGAATTGTGTTATCTGATATTCACTATGGTTGTGAAGTTTTGGTAGTACAGTGTAAGTGAAGGTAAAATTATGAAGTCAGTCTCACACAGTGTCTCTAGCTTGATTGAAAAATTTTCCAGCTTTATTAGTTAAGGTATAAATATAAACTGTGAGTCTTATGCACAGCTTGATGTGGTTGTGAAGCATTAGGTAGCAGTATGATTGGAGGTAAAAGCCAAAATAAGATTAATCTGATGGGTCTGTGCTGAGTTTGGTCATAAAGTTTAATAGGCCTACTATAAATCTAATTTGGTTTGGTTATTACTGTAAGTGTTTAGCAGTGTGATTAAAGATGAAAGTACGGTGAAACAACCTGCTGTAATAAATCCATGTCTAGTTTGGTTATGAAGTGTAATCTAAGAGACCTACGGTAGTTTGGGTATTGTTTTGTGTGTGAAGATAAGTTGATACTGTACACAATCTATCTCGGTTACAACTTGAGTCCCCAAAGTTTACAAAGACAATCCCTGACCTTTTCTATAGTGTCGACCCAGAGTCTCGACCTGACTCTGACCACCACGTTTCCTCCGGCACGTAAAGAGGTTGTACACACAACCTTTGTGCAGTTTGTAGCTCCACATGCCAGTTCCTTCTCCACCTGCCCCTCCTCTGGCGCTCCTCGGCGCCATCTGTTTGCTCGCTGGTTCTGATGACGTCGGAGTCTTTCAGGGTGATCCCTCAAAACTACCTCATTGATTATGTTGCTCTTCTTTCTCTTGGCCTCTCTGTTTGCTTCTTGTTCTGTGAGGTTGTTGTAGGATGGCTCCTCTACCTATTTATGGAAGTAGAGATGTGATGGTGTTGTCATGCTATCAGCCTTGAACTCTATCATTTTTGCATTGAAAAGAAGAGTGTACATTTTCATCAAAATAGCATTATTCTATAGTAACAGCAAATCCCGTATTACCACTTTCAGGCATAGAGGGTTAAGACTAGAGGGGGGGTCGTTTGAGGAACAGTGATCAGACTATGAAGGAGTTGAAGGTTTGGGATTCATTTGACACTTACACATAAAACATAACCTCGGCCTGAATGTCATTCTTGCACAGCAGAGTGGTCAGACACACTATGGGAAACATGTCTTGGTGTCTTTTGAGGGAGAACAATCAAACTCTGTGTACAATACGTGCCTAAGGGTAAGGGGTCATCTGAGGTAGACCAAACTTACCTGTAAACCAAGATAGTTGACATCGGGAACAGAGTGACAGATGGCAGGCGGGGACACAAAGGGTGGGTCAAGGAGGTACAGCAGGGGGTCATCATTTAGTGTCCTGTTGAGGAAGTATTCATAAAGGATCTTAGCTTGTGTTTATGATAAGCAACTAGTTTTTCATTTAGTGCAGTATAAACAGTTAGTTTTATGTGTAACTAATTTTATAAGCAGTCCATGTATATGATAAACATTTATCAACTATAATTAATTTTATGGTAATAATATAAGCAGCCTATTGTTATGATAAACAGTCACTTTCAAATTCATGATACATTATAAGTTTTTGTGATTTGAAAGTCCCAGTTGATTTTATTGTCAAAAATTAAGCTGATGTATATATTCAACACTAGATTGTTTCACAAGTATTCATAAAGGATAGAGTTTATAATATGCAGGTCTCGGCTAACTTTACAGTCAGATAAGTTTACATTGCTTGTATATTTACCCCTCTTCCTGTTTTTGACGTGTATATTTTATTGTCAGAAATCACATTGGTTTCATATTTTCACCATAATCTTGACTGTGGATTGCTGTTGAAGTTTGTAACTCCGCAGAGTTTGAAAATACAGTACTGAACTATAATACCATAAATACCTAGTGGCGTGAATGAAGACAAAATTATATATCATACATACCATCATATTATCCACAATTCAGGCTTGAGGAAGTTCATGTACAAGCTTAAGAATATGAGGAATATTACTTCATTGTGAAGCATTTGGTTGCAGAATCAATGATGACAAAAGTATAATCGAGCCAACTTTTACGCATCTTAAGCTCAGGAAAGTTTGCAAATTTGAAAATACAAACAATTGCCTTATACAGTATTCCACAGCAAAAAATCAGAAAAGTATGCAGAAGTGAAAAGTATAAACCAAGCAGATCCTCAGCTAAAATAAAGTTCATGTATATAATACCTAGTGGGCCACAAGAGGTAAAGTGTAACCTCTGGCAAGTGTGATGGACCGAAGTTAGTGACCTCGTACACGTGCATCACCTCTGGACCAATCTGACTCTCATGCTCCACCTTACCATCCTTTCCCACCAGCTCAGATCCAAACTTGGATGCGTTGTAGTCAAAGGGGCCATCTGGCCATGATATGCTGTAAAAAGAGTGAGATGGGAGTCAGGGCTATTTCCATAGTTGATTTATTTATTAAAAAAAAAAATAAAAAGGTTCATAAGGAGCTAATGATACTAAGGATTCAGTGGTCTATCTATCTGTCTATCTATCTATCTATCTGTAGCCAGACGTCATAATCCTGTAAGGAGTGGCCACAAACAAATTGCCTCCATGATGCCCTGTCCCCTGCCATTTCACTGCCCTGCTTCCATCCCACACCCCTCTCATAAACCTCTCCACTCCATCCCTCCACCTCACTCACATACACTCTCGTTAGTCTCTCGCTCTCCATCCTCTCCGCATGGCCAAACCACCTCAGTGTATCTCTCCTAATGCTTTCTACCACATCACATCCACACCACAGTGCTCCTTCACTTCCTTATATATCAGTCTCTCTCTCTATGTAACTCCACATGGTCCCCTCAAATTACTCATTTCCACAGCTCTCACTCTTGACTTGTGTCCTTCCAACAAGATCCAAGCTTCACTTCCATACATTAGAGTTGGTATCACAGTACTGTCATGGAGGGACTTTTTTTTTTTTTTTTTTTCCCATGCCACTTCTTTGTTTCTTATTGTTGCTTTCAAAGAGCCAGCAATCTTTCTTCCTTGTTGTACCATTTCAAGCACTTCACCTTTCAAACTTCCATCCTCAAGTACTGTACAAAAATGCACTTACATTTCCCTTTTCCTCATCATCCAACATCATTGTACATCCACTGACCTCATTTCTCTAATAGACCATAACTTTACTCTTCCCTGCATTCACCTTTAGATTCAGTTTCTTACACACTCTTCCAAACTCGTTCACCAAGCCTTGCAGTTCCCCTTTGTTTTCACACAAGCAAACAACAGTACAAACGTTGCCCTCTCTCATTCAGTGGTAACCATATTAATAGTTTATGTGCTTGCAATCATCATTGCCTAAGTTGACTGTGGAAGTGGAAATGGAGTGATGGTTTTGTTGTTCAGCATCATAACCAAAAACTAATAATTGAAATTGCCCTTAAGTCTGTTGCCTTTGGTTTGTTTTCCCTCTCCCCACATCCCTTACCTCCTTTCATCCCGTGTCTCTAATTCCTTAGTCTTCTTTCTGCCCTTTTCTTATGCTTATTTAAGTATTTTACAAACCAAATTGATAGAGACGAGTCTCTCTGTCTCTCTCTCTCTCTCTCACCCACCCGAGAATATCAACTTCACTCCGGACTGTGATGGGTAGAGCCAAAGCTGCATGATTGTTGTCAAGGTGATCCTCATTTTCGTCACTAGCCGAGGACGCAACTACATGAAACTCCAGTGCCGAGGAGTTCATGAGCTGTGGGATTGGCTGGAAGTGAAGGTGAAGTGTGGCATTTGCTTGGGAGGGAAGAGGGTTGCCTACTTCACACACCACCTGCAAAGAAAATGGGAAGAGGAAAGTGGTGGTAGCGGTGGGATAAGATGGCCGATTAGATGCACATGTTCCTTCATGGCTATATTCACACTTTGACTTCTCCCTCTGTTTCTGTAATCCCTTGTTCTCTTTCTTACATTTCTTCCTACATTTTCTTTCTCTACAGTGTCTCCCCTTTCCCATCTATCCTCAGTCCTTCCATATTCCTACCCCTTCTGTTCTCCCCCTGTAATAGCATCCCAACTCTCTTTCTTTCATTCTCTTCCATCCCCCCCCGTCTCTCCCCCATCGTTTCTCACCTCTTGTGCCTTAGTTGCTTCTGTCGTCTGTGCAACATAGCAAAATGGTGTCACATCCGCATCAGACTTTGCTTCATAACTAGTGTACGAGGCTCCCACAGGCACCCGTACCGTAGCCCGTGCCTGGTAGGCATCTTCCCCGCCGTTACTTACGTGGGCCACCAACTCTAGGTCATCCAGGGAACCAACCACATACTCACTGTCCTTCCTGTTGGGGGGGGGGAAGAATTTGATGAAAGTATAAGGAATTGTTTATTGTACAGCATTGTCCAGTTTTACGCTATGTCAGACCAGCCTGCATAACTTTTCTACCCTGTTCCCGGGTTGGGGGTGAATTTCCAACAAAATACGTGTGCATGTCTGGCGTGTTCACCAAATTGTTTTGCAATGTATTTGAGTCATGAAAAATCAGTAAAAAAAAAGACATGTTGCCATGTCATCGGCACGGAATCGGTTGGCCAACAAATGATGCATCGGTGCGTTATTGGCCCAGAATAGTGTTAACTTGGCCCAGTATTACAGTATTTTCATCTTGAATGCTGAGTTGTATCAAGAGATTAATACTCTTGTAGAATATATGGTAGTTTTAGTCATGAAGAAGTTCTGTGGAAAGGATGTGGAGCCATAATACTGTCATAGTCTGTTACTGATGTATGGGAAGTGAGTTTTGAAAGAATGAAAATCTCTTCCAGGTTATGTATGGATGAACTGTAGCAAATGGGAGTGGAGGGAGGAATAGAAAGAGGATGGGAAAGGGGAGAGGTAACTTGTGAAAAGAGGGAAGGAAAGGAAGGAGAGGAATTGCAACATATAGAAAGGAAAATGGAGGGAGAGGTGGGGGTTTGATTAATAGTGGATGTGTAGGAGGAGGAGGAGGTAATAGGGAGGGTTAGGATGGAAAAGGGTAGAGAAGTTAAATGGTGGGATGAGAGGAAAAAGGAGGAGAGGGTGGTAGAGGAGAGTTGTATAGAGAGAGAGAGGTAAGGTGATATTACTGATGAGTTGGCTGACGGTTAGAGAAAGATCTAATTGGGAACTGAGAATATGAAGTATGGTTGGAGAGAGGGGAATGGGTGGAGAAAAAGGGAGAGAGAATAAGGAGAGGATTTGAAGGGAGTGAAGAAACTAGAGAGGGAGGGAGGAAGGGAAGCGAAGAAAGAAACAAAAGAAATGAGAAAGGAGGATGGCAGTAGGGAAGAAAGGGTAAGGGGATGGATGGAGGGAGGTGGGCTAAAGGATATCTAGAGGAAGGAAGGGATGTAGAAAGGTAGGTAAGAAATGAGGGAGGGGAAGGACGGAGGAAAAGGGGAGAGGGAGGGGAGGGGAAGGAGGAAAAAGGGAAAGAAGGGAGGGAGGTTGAAACAGGGATTGGGAGAAAAAGAAGATAAAAGGGAGGGAAGGAATGGAGAGACAGACAGACAGACAGACAGAGAGGAAAGAATAAAGGAAGGTAGAAGTAGGAAATAATGGTAAGAGTGGCAAGGAAGGGGAAGGAGGAAAGAAGGGAGGGAGAGGAAGGGAAGGGAAAAGGAGGGAGGGAGGAAGGAAGGAGAGGCTCTTCCTTGCCCTTTTGAAGCAACAAAGTCATCCATCTCCTGTTCTTCCTTTCCTCCCTCTCCCTACAGCTCTCTCTCCGTCCTTCCCTAACTTCATCTCTCTCTTCCTTTTCTACTTTCATTCCTTCTCTCCATTCCTGTCTGTCTCTGTCTGTCTGTCTCTGTCTGTCTGTCTGTCTGTCTCTCTCTCTCTCTCTCTCTCTCTCTCTCTCTCTCTCTCTCTCTCAAGCATTAGGGTAACTCGATGTAAATTTAATGTAAAGTGACACAGAAGCACCACCACCACTACTACCACAACCAAACTCCAATACCATCACTACTACGACTGTGTATTACCATCACCACTACCACACACCAACATTGCTAAGCCTACCACCACCATAACCACTACTACCACACCTGACCACCACACAGGACCTATCGTCACCATTACCACCTACATACACCATCTCTACCACATACCACCACTGCCAGCCTCACTATCAGCACAGCATTACCATACACCATCACGATTACCACAGCACCATCTCCACCAAGCACCATTATCACACACACACACACACACACACACACACACACACACACACACACACACACACACGCACACCTTGGATAACTCAAAATATGGTGCGTCAATCTCTCTCTCTCTCTCTCTCTCTCTCTCTCTCTCACACACACACACACACACACACACACACACACACACACACACACACACAAGGGAAACAAAGCTCATAAAGAGTAGTTAATGTAGATAGGAAATAAGTAGTCTCACCATCGATATTATTACTATTTTATGTTTCTGAAATTAAAGTGTAAGGCGTTTTTTTTTCTTGCTTATAATCTGATAATTATGCAACAGTTCCTATCATTCCTTGCCTGCCTGTCTGTCTGTCTGTCTTCTCTGTCTAGCTTTGTGTAGCTCAGCCAGTTAATCAGCCAGTCTGTAAACCTGTCTGTCTATATCTGTCTGTCTGTCTATAATATGTATGTCAACCAGACTTACGAGTAGACATTCAGAGCAAGATCCGGCACACACACGTTGTCCTCCCCGCAGTTATTTTTTATGTATATGGTGGCGGGTCTGGTGTGCGCTGAGGGGGCCAGGATGGGGCGCAGCTCCCCCTGTCCCAAGCGTCCTCCCTCACTTAGTCCGCTCCTTAGCTCGGCCACAAGGGGGGTTAGCTTGTCTCTCACCTCTGGCTGTAAGGTTGAGAAGGTTAAGATGGTGATTGTGGGGATGATGGTCTGATAATGTGAATAGTTGCTGATGATAGGGATAATGGTTGGTATAATTATAAGGAAAAGGGTATTAGCAGTAGTAGTAGTAGTAGTAGTAATAATAATAATAATAATAATAATAATAATAATAATGACGTCTAATGTACTGTGGGTGATCATTAAGCTGTGATGATATTAGGAAAGACAGTGGTGAAAGTGAAATTACGAAGATAAATGAGACTTGGAGAGAACCTGAATTTTCTTTGGTGGTTCTCAGTCCTCTTAAAAGGATTCTGTTCTCCACAAAAGCTTGGTGATTTTTTTTTCAAACATTTAAAGGGTTGTAAATCTCCTTAACGAGTTTCAGATCGTCAAGAATTCTGAATCTCTGGAGTTTAAGAATTCATGCAGGTGTTCTTAATCCTCTGACAGGGAAGGTTCTCAGTGGGTAGAGCTGATTTGTTTTCATCTGAGGGAACTGAGCCACTCACACAACTTGGACACTAAGTCAGGGTTGCATGTTACTCGGTGAGGTAGAAATGAGTCTCCCTGGTAACTAGTAAAGCTGACTCTCCATTCTGACTACTACTGGCCATCAATCGAGCTGAAAGGAGTTAGGGATCTTTTGTCAAATTAGAGAATGTGCGATACAGTAAAATCATTAGTTGTTAATTGTTAGAGAGAGAAAAAAAATGGTCTCCTGGTGTTTAAGTTTTCAGAGCCTTTTATTATTGTAAAGAGTATTGGAAGAGAGGTTGTGGGTGTGGGGAGGGGAGAGGTATGGGGAGGTTAAGGTGTCTTGGGAGGGGGATGATGGATTATGGGGAGGAGAGGGAAAGGGGTAGACGGCCTTAAATGTACTCTGTGGGTGGGGAGAGAGAGAGAGAGAAAGAGAGAGAGAGAGAGAGAGAGAGGAATAATGAGTTAAGATAATGAGACTGGACGTGTGTGTATGTGTGTGTAAAACTCCTTTCCCCTCCTTAAATGTGTGTGTGTGTGTGTGTGTGTGTGTGTGTGTGTGTGTGTGTGTGTCCCACCTCTTCCATATTTACTACCATCATTTTCAACTTACGCACATCAGTGAGCTTGAGGTCCCATGTCAGATTTAACTTGGTGAGGGAGTGATTGATTGAGAGGGTGGGTGGATGAGTTAGTGGAGAGGGTGAAGGGATGGGTGGATGAGTTAGTGGGAGAGGGGGAAAGATGAGTGGATGAGTTAGTGGGAGAGGGTGAAGGGATGGGTGGATGAGTTAGTGGGAGAGGGTGAAGGGATGGGTGGATGAGTTAGTGGGAGAGGGGGAAAGGATGGATGGATGAGTTAGTGGGAGAGGGTGAAGGGATGGGTGGATGAGTTAGTGGGAGAGGGTGAAGGGATGGGTGGATGAGTTAGTGGGAGAGGGTGAAAAGATGGGTGGATGAGTTAGTGGGAGAGGGGGAGAGGGTGGGTGGATGAGTTAGTGGGAGAGGGGGAGAGGGTGGGTTGATTAGTGGGAAAGGATGTATATTGTCAGTAGTTGAGTGAGGGTTTATGTTTAAGTTAGTGGGTGGATGAGTAAAAGAGTGGGTATAATATAAGTAAGAGAGCTGTAGTGAATAGTTGAGGATGGGTTGGAGTTTAGGTGATAAGGGTGGGTGGATGAGTTAAGATGGGTGAGGACGCTGAGTAGGAGTGGGTGCGTAAATGGGTGGGTGAATGAGTGAACAAAAAGAGCCCAAGGATATGAGTGGGAGTGCAGGTGAAAATGGTTGGTGGATGAGTTGAATGAGAGGCTGAGTGGGTGTGGGTGCGTAAATGGGTGGCTGAATGGGTGGAGTGAAACAAAAGGTGCTCAAGGGTGAGTCCGCAAAACTTTGTCCCCTCTAAACTAAAGAAAAAGTAACAGGAAGCCAAAACCATGATTCGTAAAAGTTGAGATTCCTGGTTAAAATTGTAGTGGGAAGGACAGACTGAGGAAGACAGTTGTACAGTTGGCCATTTGTGCATATAAAGGACTGAGGGTATTAGTTTACTGCAGTAGACAGATGAACAGAAAAGGTTTGCGAGATTGTAGCTAGACGGATTCAATATTTCATTCACTTACGCAATAACAATTTCATCTCAAAACGACTAGATAGTTGAAGGGAATGAGGAAATAATGCTAAATATCAGACTCACTGTGTGTTGAATAGTGATATATGGGATGGTTCATTGGTGAAATATCGCTATTTTACGTGAAGAATAGAGTTGGGTAGTTTTTAGATAATCAGGCAGACAGACAAGGCAGTTGACACCAATGCTTACCGAAACGTAGACATATGTATTAGTACAATTCTCGACTTCTTTTCTCAGTGCCACAGTAGTGTTGAAACTTGTGTGACCCTCTCGATGAAGTAGGAACATTCTTGGCGAGATTTCCGCTTGAGTATCAACCTTTAAGAATACGTCCATAGCTGTTAGAGAAAGAGAGGGAGAGATTAGGAAGGACACACACACACACACACACACACACACACACACACACACACACACACACACACACACACACACACACACACACACACACACACACACACACACACACACGGGAAAATGATAATACTGTACAAGAAAATAACACATAACACGAGGACGTTATTTATATTTTACTCTTGGTATCGTGGTAGTTATGTTCCGTTTTAGGGTAGAAGTTTCGAACTGGATGGGTTACATACAGCCCACATTAACGTCATCAGCAGAGGACATTACTATACGGAATAAAATCCAGCACTTTTCAGCATAGCCACTTTAGCACCTCAACACCTATAAGTATATTGCATCGTGCCAAGCAGTATTTTTCCAAACCACCTACCAGCAGGCCTAAATCATACACAGTATCCCAGAACATTTTCAGTATTTCTGCAACCACATTCCAGACCCCTAAAACTTTATCATCCCCCAGAGGGTCTTCCAGTATCCTGTACCACGTTCCAGGACTCATACAGTGTAGGAGAGACGCGATAAGAGATGTAGCTCAGACACTTCCATAGGGGCAAACAGGCCACTTTGCGTCGATTTTGAAGGGACAGGTCTTTCAAGTCCACAATTTCTCTCTTGCTTCCTCATAGCACTTCCGAGTGCTAAACAGCAACCTTCCAGCACCTTAAAAGAATATTCTATCACCTCACACCCATTGCAGCATTCCAAAAACACGTAGCAACCAAAAGTCATCTTCAATCACCTCCACAACACCTTCCAGCAGTCCTTAGCAACTTCCAAGACCCAACAACTACCATCCAGACAAACACATTCCCATGACTCACACAATGTAGGGGGGACACGATGACCGGTGTAAGAGAGACAGTACTGAAGGGAAACACAGGCAACTTGGCGTCCATCTTGAAGGGAACACCATGGGTCTTCCAAGTCCACGATGCCTCTCTTGCTTCTGAACCTGTTAGGGAAGAGAAAGAGAGTGAGGTTGGTGGGGTAAAGGCAGATCCGTTTAGCCATGTCCTTTATATGCCCATCCCACAATGATTTACTTGTCTCAGGTCGACTTTGAGGCCATACTCATGAACCCGATTGAGCTTAAATTATGAGTTTGCTTGTTTGTACGTCCATCGTCGCTCATACGGCTACCAAACACTTCACAGTCAGGCTAAAATGAAAAGCAGAGAGAAAAACACAACTAAACAGAATTATTCCTGATCCGATATGGAGACGTTTATCGGGAAAGAAAAAAAAAGGGTTAGAGTACTTTATGATTATATCCTCAGAATTTCCTGTCAAGTTCCTGAATCCATATAGGCATCCATGTGTTCCACCTCACCTAATTGTAGCTTCAGCATGGACGACAGGCCTGGTGCGGAAGACAACGGCCGCATTGTCCTGGTAGCCTCCCACGATTAGGTCTGGGTATTCGTTGTTGTCGAGGTCCCCACCACCCGACAACGACCACCCAAAGGTTCCCACTCGTCCCTGTGTCAGTACCTCCGATAGCAGCACCTGTGCCAAACGAATTACAAAGGAGTTATTTAGGTGTGGGGTTTTGTGGTTTAGTGTTGAATATGAGTAAATAAGTAGGGTTTGTGAGGTTTTGCGTGAACTGGTTTTATGTAAGGTATGGGTTTTATGCGGGATATTTATATGGTTTATGTGGAAGGTATATATAGTTCTTGTGGCTCCCATACATACCCCTGTGACAGATAATCCACCCCACAATTCATCAGAACAATATCCATCGACTCTACTGCATGTTCATCCGCCAGTCTTACCATCATTGAACCAAACACCACGTATCCAAACCCCAGTACCTACCTGTGACACTTTCTGTGAGGCCATGAGCGTTCACACAGTACCCACAGAGCACACTGCTGTTTTTGAGCCCCTTTGCCACACCACTCTACTCAAGCTGATCATGCATCCAACCAAGCATTCATCCATTCTACCGTCCAACATACCATCTATCCATTCTACCATTCGCTGTACAAGACACTGCAATCAGCCATCTGTCCATTCTATCATCCATTCTGCCATTATTTTATATTTCCAGCCAACCATTGACTGAACCTAAACCATCCCTTCATCTACTCCATCGACAGAACCAACCATCCTTCCATCTACTCCATTGACCAAAGAACCATCCCTTTCCAACCATCGCTTCATCTACTCCATTACTGAACCAACCATCCCTTCATCTACTCCATCGACAGAACCAACCATCCTTTCATCTACTTCATTGACCAAAGAACCATCCCTTCCAACCATTCTTTCATCTACGCCATTACTGGACCAACCATCCCTTCATCTACTCCATTGGCTGAACCAACCATGCCTTCATCTACTCCCTACCTGTGATGCTTTTGCGTTAAGGCCCTGTGCATTTCCCAAGTACACATAGA
Source organism: Coenobita brevimanus (assembly GCF_032717465.1). NCBI lineage: Eukaryota > Metazoa > Arthropoda > Malacostraca > Decapoda > Coenobitidae > Coenobita > Coenobita brevimanus. The sequence continues at coordinate 2,417,221 of NC_137002.1, read as the reverse complement.
CTGCTCCACTTTCACTTGGTCCACCGTACGGTGCCCCCACGGCCACATCACCATACCCGTCCCGGTCCAGGTCCCCAAGAAAGGCCACTGATATGCCGAAGTGACCCCGGGACTTCTCGCCCTCGAGTAAGGTGGACCGCTGGAAGTTGTGCTGCCAAAAGGAAATGTAGGGTTGAGTTAGGACATGATGATTAGATAACGTAGGGTCAGTTACGGAAGATGTGATATCGAAAGAATGTATAGGGCTGAGTTAGGACGTAATGATTAAATGACGTAGGATCAGTTAATACGCAAGATGTGATATCGATAGAACGTATGGGGCTGAGTTAGGACATAATGATTAGATAACGTAGGGTCATTTAATACGGAAGATGTAATATCGAAAGAACGTATAGGACTAAGTTAGGTCATAGTGATTAATGTAGGCTCAGTTTATATGGAAGATGTGATACTGAAAGAACGTGTAGGGCTAAGTTAGGTCACAGTGGTTAGATAATGCTGGGTTAGGTACTGTGGTAGATGTGATGCCGAAAGAACGAATAGGGTTGAGGTGGGTCGTAGTGGTTAGATAATGTAGGGCTAGGTAATATAGCGGATATGTTTCTAAAGAATATATAGGTCTGAGTTAGGTCGTAATGAATTGATAATGTAGGTTCTTCAGTATAAGGTTTAAGTTAGTTCATGATAGTTCAGGTAACGTAGGTTCATTTAGGTAACAGGATAAATACAGGTTCTTTACGGTCAAGTTGGATCATGGAGGGTAAATTTAGGTCATGTAAGAACAGTGAAATGGCTGGGGGACAGGGCGACGTGGAGGCGATTTGTTTGTGGCCACCCCGTACGGGATTAAGGCGTCTGGCAATAGACAGATAGAGAAGAACAGATCAGGTCATATAGTATCGTGTATAGAGTCAGTTCAGGTCAGTATGGTCAAGTTATACCAGTTATACCCCTCCCTCACCAACCACCGTCAGCAAATAGAATACGCTGCCTAGGAGAGCTGTTGAAAATGTGAATGTTGATTTTTAAGGCTGAATGTGGTAAATTTATGAAAGGAGAAAAGGCAACATTAATGAGTACGGTCTTTAACCTCACACAGCATGGTTCATAAATAGCATTCCACTAGCAACTCGCCTGTTGATTTCTTGTGTGCTTTGGGTACGGCGCAGTCTGCTGGGGTGGGCGTGGGTGTGTCGGTGGGAGAAGGAAATGAATAAGTGATGACGCTGACTGAGGATAGGGGGAGAAGGAAGGGAAAGGTAGATGGATTAGTTAGGTTTGGTTAGATGGGAGAATGAAAATGTAGGTGGAAAGGTGGTCAAGTAATGAATCTCACCTCCCGTCCACACACCTCACGAGAAATCACAGTGGGAGTGGGAGAGGAGGGTTATATATATACACACCATCTTGCTTATCACTATGGTAACTAAATTTTCCTCACCTGCTGGGTCTGCGTAAAGAGAGAGACGGATCCAACTTCATAGAGGGCATTTTGGGACGAGTACCAAGGGGCTCCCACAATGACGTCATCTAAACCATCGCTGTTGACGTCACCCGCTGCGACGCTATACCCAAAGTACGACCCAAGCTGTTAGGGGGAGAGAATAGGTGGTTAGCTGGATAGTAAGGTAGTGTAGGTGGGTAGTTAGGTGGAGGAGGTAGATAGGTGGACAGACTTAACCTAGTACTGACTGAAATTGTTATGTATGGAGTTTTGCCCGTACTCTTAAAGTGGCTTGGAGATTTGTATTACCTCTTTTTTGACTATGTATGCTGCATATTTGCGGGCTCCTGGCCTTTGGTTCCTTCTTCTTTTCATTAAAAAAAAAAAACTTATAATGTACGGTATGTTGTTGATGCAGACTGTTCGATATGAAAGCGATATTAATAACAGGAGAATGGCAAGGTATGATACATGAAATAGATAGCTAGGAAGAGGCGCTGGGAGGCCTTTTCTGCCACCGAGAATATAACCCATACTCTACCACAATTTGCCTACAGGCTTATAGTCGCGAAGCTCATGCAGTAGGTCTGAACTTGAGGGGGGCGTCCCGTATAAAATTGTTAGTCCTGCAATACGACACATACCCTGTGCTAGGCGGTAAAGGGTTAAGTAAGAAAGAAGGATGGTTAGTCAAGTGGTTGAATTAGGTTAGCTCAGGAAAGAGGGAGGAAGGAAAGTGAGTTAGGTAAGGTCAGGGAAGAAAGGTGGGTTAGGTTATAAGTACGTTGGGGGAGGAAGGAAACGTAGGTAGGGTAGAGTAAGGGGAGAAAGGGAGGGTAGAGGGAGAAGGAAACTAAAATGGGTTAGTTTACGTCAGGTTTGGTTCGATGGGAGAATGAAAATGTAGGTAGTTAGGTTGGTGATTAGGAAGGTGGTGATGTATTTAATCTCACCTGCTCCCCAGTAATATTATAGTGATGTATTTAGTCTCACCTGTTCCCCAGTAATATTATAGAATAGCCTCAGTCTGTCGTCCATGAGCACCACCTGTCCCTTGAGGTGGTTCCCCCTCGGCATGCCCACCGCCACGTCTTCCCTGCCGTCCCCAGTGAAGTCCCCAGAGGCCATGGAGTACCCCAGGTAGCTCATGTCGTCCTTCTGGGGACCCTCGTTGGTGGCCAGCGCGTCTTGTCGATTGAGAAGGTCTTGGTAGAACACTTGACCTAGGAAGAGGAAAAAGGGATGGTAGAGTGGTTGGTTGTATGCTAGCTAGGTAGGGTGGTTGGTTGATTGATTAGTTAGGTCATGGTAGACTTGAATCTGTACAGAAAGGGTGTTGGTTGTCTGGTTAAGTTGATTAATCCGCATTTACGATTTGTCTACAAGGAATGGGGCTTTGAGTTTGTCAGAATAGCTTGGATATTTCACTTCAGTTGAACATATGTTTTACTTATTTTATTTTTATTTTAGAGGATATTTTTATTTTAACCTTTATCTTGATCATCACATGTGCAGAAAATCAACTGTGAAGTTTCGCTTAAATGACATCTGTTAGGCCAGCAGTACTTTTCTTATGCAGCTGTAACTAGAGTATATACAAATACTACAATACTATTAGTTTAATGCCGCCGCCTCGTTGACACCTTGAAGTTTGCGTGGTCTGTGCCTCGACTTACATTTGCGATAGTGGCACCCATTTGATAAATCACTGATGCAAATACTAGTCATGAAAATTGCTGTTTATCGGTACCATACTGAACAAAAATCAGCAATAGTGGCGCAAATGTCTGTATTGACGTGATCAGTGGCCATGGTAACAGCGCTGCATTTTGGGAAAGATTACGTTACGGGAAGCAGTGCTATTTTTCGTGGTTAAGGCTAGCACGTGTGACCCGAGTTTGGCAGTTATGTATTTATCTATTTATTTATTGACTTGGTAGTGTAGGATTAACTCTTATCTGGCAGCTGTTTGTGAAATGCATCTGTAAAAATAAACAAATGCGCAGATGGTTAGGCTTGTGAGTACGAGCTAGGATTCGAGAGCTTAAATGGTGTGCATGTGATGTTGTGTGGCCCATTTCACTTTTGATAGTCCAGTTTCATATTTTCTTTGTCCTTGTTTCTGGATTCTACCACACACCATCTTTTAAGTGGGGTAAGAGGTCTTGATGATGATGATAGCACTGGACAGTTATGGAGGTTGGGATGTCAGGAATATGGAGTGATGGTGATGTTGGGAGACTGTGGTGGAGCTGATGGTAATGATGATGATGATAGGAAACTTTGAAGATAGTGGTGGTATTGTTTCTTCAAGATAGTGGTGGTATTGTTAGTAAAAGTGATGGTGATGGAAGTGATGATCGTGATGGTAGCAGTGGTGATGGTGGATATGGTTGTGGTGATGGCGGCTGTGTTGATAAGGGCATGTTAGTGGTAATGATTTTGTTAGTGGTAGTGTTGGTGATGGTGGGGTGGGGAATAGTAGCGATGGTAACGGAAGCGTACCCAGAACTTCAAAAACTGGGGCCCAAGTCCTAATCTTATTATTATTATTATTATTATTTTTTTGAGGGGGAGGGTTTGCACTTCAACATAATGTACACATATGATATAAATAATCCAGAATTCGAATGAGGGGTCAAGGGTCAGGCTAGCCCCCCCTCCCTCCCTCCAGTTGATGGTAGTAATTTGCAGACACGATAACAGTCGGACTCAAATAGATGCTTTAGTAACTCCTCATTAAACCATTTTCTAAAACTCGAGCCGGATCACGTTTTCTGTTTAGTATTCAATTACTGCATTTTTCTTATACCTAAAACCCTCTCTGTACGAAGACGCTTTCTCAAAGTTAGTACTTGTTACTACGATGTGATTTGGTGTAACAGAGGCCCCTACGATGAAAAATATAATCGTTTGGAGTTGGGAAGAATAAAAAAGGGACAATATTGTACTGAAAACGTTAAAGTATCTCTGTTAATCCATGAGATGAATCAAATCGTTTAGGGGTAATCAGATCATAAAGACGAATATTCAGTTTTACCTGCAAGGATTTCTGTCAGCAGAACTAACTCGTTTGGTGGTAAACCGAATAAAATAACAAAAATATCCTTTAAAAAATCGAGTTTTAACCTCAGTAAAATACAAAACAGCGATCAGGGTTAAAATGTGGAGGGACAAGGTATGAATTATGGTAAGAGCAACGAAAGTCCATAAATACGTGTATATTGGAATAAATGGTGCTTAGGTCGAGAGAGATGAGAATTATGAGTCTTGCACAATGTGTGTGTGTGTGTGTGTGTGTGTGTGTGTGTGTGTGTGTGTGTGTGTGTGTGTGTGTGTGTGAGGAGGGAGGGGGGAAGAGAGAGAACACTTGACGTCAACTGAGAGTGACATTAAGTGGAATTATTTTGTTAATATTCTGGTACACTTTTGACATCAACTGAGGATGACATTAAGTGGAATTATTTTGTTAATCTGGTCAGCCATGTCTCCCTCACGTACAGCTTCACAGCAACAGTATTATTTTATTACTGGGCAGAGTACGTCCCTTGCACAACTACCACCTCTCCAAACAGCTACGGTACTCAGCAATCACTACCACCACTACCACTTTTCCCAACAACTACAGTAACAACAACTACCACCACTACCACAACTACCATTTTTTCTAACAACTACCTCAACACAACTACTACCACAACCACAACAGCCACTTTTCCTAACTACCACTTTTCTTAATACAACTACCTCAACAACCACTTTGCAACTGCCACCATTTCCACACCCTACTATTACCCCCGGTGCGAGAGGAACGCCTTCACGTGATGGCATGGATATAACCGTGTGGCGCAACTGTCTGGTCATAACCCCTGTAGCCCCAAAAGGAGGACGTTGGACTGCAAGCCGAGGACATCTTCAGCCTGCAGTCCACTGGGTTCACGTTCAGGTGCGGCCATAACTACTATAACTACTCCACCGCCATCAGATTTACAAACACCGCTACCACAATCACCACTGCAACTACCAGCACTGTCACCAACACTCACTAGTCGTTAATGTGCGACCACTACTACCACCACAACGAGAGAGAGAGAGAGAGAGAGAGAGAGAGAGAGGAGGGCGGGAGATTGAGAAGCGAGATACAATTACCACTCACATACCAACCTCAGTCACACGCCATAACCCCACCAGAACACCATCCCAGACAGCATAACCCAGCCTAGCCTAACCTCAGACACCCTAACTAAGCCTCAAACACGCTAATCAGATCTAACGCAAGAAACTGATCTGTCGTAACCTAAACTAACCCCACACCCCGTAACCTAACCCAGCATGCTAACCTAACCAACTCATTTCACCTTATGTTATTCCACTCCAACCTCACCAAACCTTATCCTGTGCAATCTAACTTAACCTAGCCTTGCTCATTCCAACATCACCAGCACATTCTAGCCCACCCCAACCTCTCACCCCTCTCTACCCAACCCCACCCCACCCCACCCCATCCAGACACCATAAATTCACTAAGCGGAGGTTTTGTCCGTGGGGTTGTGTGAGGTTGTTGTATGTTCTTAAGGTTTTTACGATAATCTGATAGGGTTTTAACATGGTATTTATGTGGCCTATTATATTTCTCCCTCACCCACCACCACCACCCACTCTTCCTCTCCCCCTTCCATCTCATCCCACTCCCTCTCCCTTAGCCCTCCCTTTCCCCCTTCCATCTCTTTCCACTCCCTCTCCCATTCCCCTACTCTTTCCACTGTCCCTCTTCATCCATCCTTCTTCGTTTCCCTTACCCCACCTATATCTATCTTCCTCATCCTCACCCTTCTCCCTCCCTCTCCCTCTCCTTTCCCTGGCTTTCCTTTCCCTCCCTCCCATCTCCCTCTGTCTCTCCTCCTCTTCCTCCTCTCTCTCACACACACACACACACACACACACACACACACACACACACACACACACACACACACACACACACACACACACACACACACACACACACACCTTGATTACACCCCCTCTCTGTGACAAGCCCCCCTCCAAACAGCGTGATGGATGACGTTCTCTCCACACCCGTAAGCGTCTGGAGCCAGGACGTATATGGAAAGGCGTCTGTGTACTGTTGTTGTCCTTGTTGTAACCGCAGTATTATACGGACGTTCAGAGCACCGTCCGTGGAATAAGTACCTCCACTCCCTGTCTGCTTTACGTTTTGAAGGGGGACGAAGTAGTTTGAAAGATGTTGCACTTGTCATATCATCACGTATTATTATTATTATTATTATTATTATTATTATTATTACTATTATTTATTATTTATTATTATTATTATTATTATTATTATTATTATCATCTCACATCTACAGCCCGCCCTCACTCAGTTGGTAGGATATGTGTATGCATCAAACATACTTGAAACATAGTCCTCTCATGATGAAGACAAATCTAGTATGATCTGAAACACATTCACACTAATGCCAGATGATTTGATTCCGCCAAGAGTGATTCATAGGAGCCTGTGTTTACATTGTTAGCCCTCTAATGGTCGGGAATTTCAAGAGTTAAAATATTCACGCTAACACCAGACGATTATATATAGATAGAGTGATTCACGCTAACACCAGACGATTATATATAGAGTGATTCACGCTAATACCAGACGATTGATTCACGCTAATACCAGACGATTATATATAGAGTGATTCACGCTAATACCAGACGATTATATATATATATATATATATATATATATAGAGTGATTACGCTAATACCAGACGATTATATAGAGAGTGATTCACACTAATACCAGACGATTATATATAGAGTGATTCACGCTAATACCAGACGATTATATATAGATAGAGTGATTTATGCTAACACCAGACGATTATATAGAGTGATTTACGCCAACACCAGACGATTATACAGTATATAGATAGAGTGATTCACGCTGACACCAGACGATTATATAGAGTGATTCACGCTGATATCAGGTGATCATATTCAGATAGAGTGATTCACGCTAAAACAAGATGATCATATTCAGATAAAGAGAGTCATAGGAGCCTGAAGTTGCAAATGCTGATATAATTAGGTGGGGACAACTCTAATAAACTGTTGTATGTATTCCAGATAAAAACTCCATCATATACTCCAGCAAACGTCAGGCTATTTCATTCAGCTGAGAGAGTTACAGGAGTCTGAGAGTTATATTTGAGGACTACCATTGTATTTTATCATGACGCTTCTTAATTTGGTATCAATCTTGACCTCTTGATTTCGATGACCTGCCGTATATTTCCATCTTACTTTCTTCAGGTGGCAGATTTTCCAGACTGGAGGGGTTAGATACAGCCTTCATTAAACCTCTTTATTGATGGCCTCGTAACCTGAATAAAATCGTCTGCAGATATCAAAAAAATCGGAGAAAGACGTCAGTGTAGTGAGAGGATTAATGTTTAGCCACTCGAGATTACCAAATATATCGAAATACGTGAAAAAATATTGCTCAAATCCAGCTTCATAAATTTACTTGTGTATAAAATTGTTGGTGTATACTTTCACCTATACAGCCCTCCTCCTCCTCCTCCTCCTCCTCACTTTGTATTCCTTTGTATATTCCTCCTCCTCCTTCCCCTCCTCCTCCTCCTCCTCCTCCTTTTCATCATCATTCATGCATCTACCAAACATCTGACAGCCAACCCAGAGTGAATTGCTGAGCTTAGGTTATGTATATAAAATTAATGATTATGTTTCCGTCCTCACTCACACAACCGGCCAACCTTTTAGAACCAGTCTGCAGTGAATATTAGTGAAAAATACGATTAAAGACATTCTTGATACTGAGTAACTGCCATAGAGACCTGGTTATGGTAGGAACTTGCTGAACTGCTTTATAAATATGACTCCAGGTCCAGTGCGATGGGCGATAAGGGTGTCAGTGCTTCTTTACCTGATTGTACCCTTCCCCACCCCACCTGTACTCCTTCATGTCATCTTAAGCCCACTTTATCGTGATCTTGATCGTCTTTATCCTCTTCCTTCTATCAATTATTTTCCTTCTCATTTCTCCTCACTTTCCTCTTTCTCTTCTTCCTCCTCCTCCTCTTTTTAGATGCAGGGATGTCTCTAGGAGTGGGTTGGTCAGTCACGCACAAGGATTTTCACACTCAAGACGCTTCACTTTAGCTCCCTAAGAAATTTCACATGCAAGGTGCTTTGTTCTAGCGAAGTACCATATGGCCTCGCATGTACAGTATATAAAAATGGTTTACTTATTCTTGCTCCTGCATATTAATACCGTAATGATTATCCTCCTCCTCCTCCTCCTCCTCGTCCTCCTCCTCCTCCTTCTCCACTCACCACCACTCCATTTTACCATTTTACTCATCATTGTATTTCTTTCCTGGTCGTAATATTTCTCATTATATTTCCATTATTTGATTATTATTTTCTTCCTCAGTTACGTGTAGACTTCATAAACGACGCATCAAAACAGTGAGTATTTATATAATCGTCTGTGTTTTATCACCTACTTTATAAATTGAAGGCAGGACGGGTGAAATGGGAAGGGAAATTGGGATGGAGGGGGGAGGTGAAAGCAGGAGATATAGACCGAGAACGAGATGAGGAGATAAGGTAGTGAGGTTTGTGGGAGATGGTTTGATGAGAGTATTAGAAAATTGTAGGAGAGGGAGGTCGAGAAGGAGGTTGAAGGATAATGAGATTGTGTTTGAGTAGGATAGAATATTAGAAGCTGAAATGAGGAGAGGGAGACCGAGAATGAGATGGAGGGAGATGGGGAGCATGTGAAGGAGGGTTTATGAACAGATGGAGAGAGAGAGAGAAGTATATGAAGGAAAGTTATGAGCAGGTGGAAGGAGAAGAAGAGGAATACCGAGAATGAGGGATAGATGAGATAGAGTATGTTCGTACAACAGAAACACACACACACACACACACAGGGAGAGAGGTAGACGAAGACACAGACAAACATACAAACAAGCACACGATCCGGTTCCTCCACAGTACAAGAGTCCAAGTTGACCACAAGATCTGCATGTCCTCCCCCCTCCCCTGCCCCTACCCCTCCTCCCAACCCCTGCTCCCTTATTAGGTGGGCAGGTACTTAGGTGAAGCCAGCGCAGGTGAGGGGGTGGGTGGGGGTGGGCTAGGGGGCTGAACTGGTACCTATTCTTGTTTTTCTTTGCTGTTTTTCTTGTCTCATTTCTACATACATACTTTCATACATTCATATACATACATTCATATTGTGTACATACTTACATTCATGTGGTATATAATATCTGCACCATACTGTGACGACCAGCAAAGGTGTGTGTGTGTGTGTGTGTGTGTTAGAGATAGAGAGAGAGGGAACTTGGAAGTGAGCAAACGCAACTTTTTACCAGCGTCGCCAGTTGTCAGGTATATGAGAGCAGCCTTCCTCCACCATCACATACAAGAAAAATGAATAAATAAGAAAATAAAAAGCAGAGTTTCTTAGTGGATAATAGCAACACGTGTAACAAGTTTTTCGCCCCATGAATACAATGACATTAATTTTTGCCACATCGAAAAATTATGAGAAAAAATGATAGACAAAGAGACTATTTCCAGAGGTGATCAATGCATACCTGGAGGACATTTTATTATATTTATTTACTTATTTTTTTTTAATCATTCAGGACGGCAACTTACTTTTATTATATTCTTGATACCACCAGGCTTTTTCATTGATTTATTTATTTATTGTTTACTAGAGACTATATCCACCTGTGATCAGTGCATACCTGGAGAACATTATTTTTTGACTCCTTTAAGACCGTAACTTGTTTTTATTATATTCTTGATACTACCAGCCTTTTTCATTTATGTATCATGTATTTATTTATTATTTACTTATTCATTTATCTTGGGAGACTGTATCACTGAATGTAAAAGAAATTGTAGTTTCTTCTATTCCTGTTACAAGCTGATCGTATTATTTAACTTGACGCTTTGTATCACGGAACTGAGAGAGAGAGAGAGAGAGAGAGAGAGAGAGAGAGACACACACACACACACACACACACACACACACACACACACACACACACACACACACTATCCCCAATTAATCACTGCCTGCTTGGAGGACATATATTTGACTTAACAGCTTTAACCAGAGCGCGTTTTATTATAATTTTTGCTTCTCCCAGGCGTTATTATTATTATTATTATTATTATTATTATTATTATTATTTTAGCTTCTTAATGACGAAAAATTGGACGGATTAGATGTAGCCTTCATTAAACCCTTCAGTACGAGTGTTTTTTCTTTGACGAATAAAAGTTTCTGAATACCTAAGAAAAGGGTTTAAGACTCTCTCTCTCTCTCTCTCTCTCTCTCTCACACACACACACACACACACACACACACACACAGATTAATGGCTCTGATGATTGTTAAGCTGAACATGGCAAGTCTGAGGGTAGAATTAATTAAATGAGCTTAATTAAGGAGAAGAGAATTTAAGTGTCCTCATCCACATGATTCAGTGATGGTAAGAAATGGCGTGCTAAAAGATACTGAGAAATGTGTTGCATGTTTTTGGTGTGTGTGTGTGTGTGAGAGAGAGAGAGAGAGAGGGGGGGGGAGAGAGAGAGAGAGAGAGGGAGAGGGGGGGGGAGGGAGAGAGAGAGATTGAAAGTACTTATAGAAAATGTTTGTTTCTGTACAGTATAGAGCAAAACTTAATGCTTTTGTCGCACAGGGCTCATCTAACTGTGAACTCGGTGGAATGCAGGGTAAAGTTCCCCCCTTATCCTGCAGCCTCCTATCGCCCTTTAGGCTTCCCACTTACAAGGTCACCATCTTCCTTTAGGGGGATAGGGAGGGATGCTTGTGGAACGGGATGGTGGAGTCGTCTGGTTTTATTGGTGCCACCGTGTGAAGGTGTCTCTTTCTAGGATATTATATGTTCGTGGAGAAATTCATGCTTGCTACCTCAGGGCTGGAGTACGTGGATCAGAGAGAGAGAGAGAGAGAGAGAGAGAGAGAGAGAGGGAGAGAGAGAGAGAGAGAGAGAGGGAGAGAGATGAAAGAAAGGATACAAAGAAGAGGAGAAAGGATACAGGTAAGGGGGAAGAGGAAAAAGAGGAATGTGGGAAAAGAGAGGAAGAGAGATAACGTCAGTGCAGGAGAGGAGAGCATGAGGAAAGAGAGAACAGGTTGAGGAGAGAGGAAAAGAGAGAAGGAAGAGAAATACCGGTAGTGAGGAAGAGGAAAGAGAGAAAAGCATAGGAAGAGAGGAAGGGAGAAAGAGAGAGAAGGGAGAAAAGATACCGGTAGTGAGGAAGGAAAGAGGGAAAAGAAAGAGAAGAAAGGAAGGGAGAGAGAGAGAGAGAGAGAGAGAGATACCGGTAGTGAGGAAGAGGAAAGGGTGAGGTGAGACATTGAGAAGAGTCATATTACCTTACAAACAATTTCTTTCCCTGGCCCAGCCTCCTCCCCAATCACCCCCACATTACCCCTTTCACCCCCACCTTACATCCTCACCCCCACCCCTCTCACTCACATCCTCACCCTTACTCTTCCCTTGCCCCCAATCAGCCCCATCTTACCCCTTTCACCCCCACTTTACATCCTCACCTCCACCCCTCACACACATTCCCGCCCTAACCATCACCCTTACTCCTCCCTTGCCCCTAACTCTCATCGTCACTCACACACTGTCTCCCCCACCCTTTCACTTTCCATCACATCCACATACGCACCCCCACCTCTCATCTAGCCCTATCCGCTCATACGCTGATGGCTCCACCCTTCATTTTCCCCCCTCCCCCTTCTCACAGCGTCCAACGTAACACGTCACTGCGACAATCACGGGAGAAGGATTTGGCACACCTGACATCTCATTTGGCCTTCATTACTTCCACACCCAGACACATCCCAAACTTCAGACCACATACCTACATCCTTCATCCCTCCTCCTCACCGTCACCTTCACTGTTGTCCATTCATCCCCATCCTCACCTTCACCCTCACCCTTACCCTTACCATTTCCCTTGTCCCCTCACCCTCACCCCTGCCTTCCCCCCACTCCCACCCCACAACCTCCCCGCCATTCATACTATAGGCCTACTACTCATTCCACCTCTCACCCCGTCCTTCAACTCACTCTCTCTCTCTCTCTCTCTCTCTCTCTCTCTCAAAACACGGAACACCTGTCGCTGTCACATACGCAGGCATGAAACACCTGTACATACACACACACACACACACACACACACACACACACACACACACACACACACACACACACACACACACACACACAATGGAAAAATTAATCAAACGTAAACAGAAAAGATTTTTACAACAAATGAGATGTTTGTCTTTGTTTTTGTGTATATGTTTACAGGAAGGTGGTGTGTGTGTCTGTGTGTGTGTGTGTGTGTGTGTGTGTGTGTGTGTGTGTGAGAGAGAGAGAGAGAGAGAGGAAGGAGGGAGAGATATAGGCTGAAGAAAGGAAAATAAAGAAAAAAATGGAGGCGAGGGAAGGGAGAGTGGAAGAGGGATAGGAGAGAGAGAGAGAGAGAGAGAGAGAGAGAGAGAGAGAGAGGTGACAGGATGAAGGGATTTTTACCGTTGCCTTATTTTTGCTTCCTCACGCCCCTTTCCCACATTTTCTCCCCCTCCCCTCCCTTCCCTCTCCATCCCTTTCCCCTTTCCCTTTTCATTTCCGTTTTCATTCTCCCTTCCCTCATTCTTTTAACCATTCCTTCTCTTCCTCCTCCTCCTTCCCATTCCCCCTTTTCTATCCTTCTCCCTCTCTCCTCCCCATTCCCTCTCCTCCTCCTACTTTCCCCTCCATTTCCTTCCCTTCCCCTCTCTATTCCCCCACCACCACCTCCCTTCCTTTAGTTTCTTTCTTCCCTCATACTCTCTTTTCCCTTAATACTCTCCCTTCACCTCCCTTGCTCTTCCCCTCCCCTTCCTTTCCCTTTCACTCTCTTTTCTCCACTTCATCTCCCCCCTCCTTTCCCTTCTCTTACTTTCCCTTCCCTTCCCTTCCTTTCCCACCTCTTCTACGTTTCCTCCACGAGAGAGAGAGAGAGAGAGAGAGAGAGACTGAGAGACAGAGAGCATTCATGGATAGGTGACCTGATTACACACACACACACACACACACACACACACACACACACACACACATTCCTTCTCCAGTTAACCTCTTCATTACGGTGATGCGACTTCTCTCATTCCCTCCCTTCACTCCGCCTGTCTCTCCCTTCGTCCCTCCTTTCTCTTCCTTCTCTCCCTGCTGTCCCTCTCCCTTTCCTCCCTTCCTTTCAATCCCCTCTCTGGACCCTCCCACCCTCCACCATGTTCCCTCCCCATTCCCTTCCCTTTCTCCGTCACTTCCCTCCCCCTATATGTCTCTCCATCCCATCCTTTCCTTCTCTTCCTCCCTTCCATCCCATTCCCTTCCGTTCTCCATACCCCTCTCCTCCATTCTCTCCAACACTTCACTCCCCTTCCCTCTTTCAGTCTCTCCATCCTTCCATATTTCATCCCTCCTTTCCATTCTTTTCCATCCCTCTGTCACTCATATTTGCCTCCTTCCCTCCATCCCTCCCTCTTTCTCTGCCCTGTATCCTTCCCCTCATCTCTCTCCCTTTCCTCCCTTCTCTCCATGTATCTTCCTTCCCTCCTTCCTCTACTCCCACCAGTCTCCTTCTCCATATCTCTCTCATCCCTCCCTTCTCCTGCTTCCCCTGCCTCCTCCAGTCTCCTTCTCTCATCCCTCCCTTCTCTCCTTCTCCTCCCTCTGCCAGTCTGTCCTTCCCCCCACCCACCCCCCTCCCCTCCTTTTGGCCCAGTAGCAGTCTCTTAGGACCTACAGTGGAGTCTTTCATAGCCTATATAGGAAACACCAGGCCTAGGACTCTCTCTCTCTCTCTCTCTCTCTCTCCGTGAAGGATGGTATAGTTTCACCCTTGTTTTTTTTTTTTGTCGATTACTCAAAAACTAAAAGAGAAATTTGGACCAGATTTGCAGGGTAGATAGCCGATGTCACAGGGAACAGTCGATTAACTTTTGGGGCTGATCCGGACCGTATTACAGATTCTGAATTCGGAAAACGCTTTTTGCGAAACCCTAATCAATGATCGGAGACCCTAACCCATTATGAAGGGTGGTTTGGAAATTACGTTGCCCTTGTCTGAGAGATGTGCTTCAGTGAGTGCACCTCTGGTTATTATTAGTCTTTCCTTCCTCCAGTGCCCGTTTCATTTAGTCCTCCCCTCCCCCCCTCTGTATGTGTGTGTGTGTGTGTGTGTGTGTGTGTGTGTGTGCGTGTGTGTGTGTGTGTGTGTGTGTGTGTGTGTGTGTGTGTGTGTGTGTGTATTATTTCGTTACAGCTTTTTTCCATTTATCTCTTCCCTCTTCCTTCCCTTTCCTCTTTCCCTTCTTCGTTCTTTTCATCCTTTCTTCCCTCTTGCCTTCCTTCCTTCCTTCGGCCTACCAGCCTGACGGCCAAGAACTCGTCAACTTAAGTGGGCATAAATGAGTCATAGAAGGAAGTGGTAAGGAAGGAAGGAAGGCAGGAAGAGAAAGGAGGGGAGGAAGTTGGAAAGAAAAGGATGACGAGGTTAAGGAAGGAAGAAAAGAGGATGGAAGGGAGGAAGCTGGAAAGAGAAGGATGGCGAGGTTAAGGAAGGAAGAAAGGAAGCTGGAAAGAAAAGGATGGCGGGGTTAAGAGAAGGATGGAAGAAAGGAGAGGAGGAAGGCAGGATGATTCGATAAACGGAAGGAAGAGAGAAGTACACCACGAAGATAGAACTGAAATAGAAGGAAAGTCAGAAAACAGAGGAATCGGGGAGACAATAGCAGAGTTAATTGAAATAAAAGAGAGACTAGTACGAAAGAGAAAGTAAATAGATAGGAGAAAGGTAGAACTGACATAAAACAAAATCTCGAAAGGATGGAAGCGAAGAGACAGGAGAAACAGAGGAAAACTGACTTAAAGAAAGTTTCAAAAGGAGGAAAAAAACGGGAAAACAATATTATTATGACTAAACCCTTCTAGCAGGACTTCCCTTTTTCCAGTTTATGTATTGCCACCATCAGACGGATATATTAGGTAACCATTTCAGTGCGATGATATGTAATTCCATTCTTGCAATCACCAGGCGATTTTATTCAACTTTTGAAAGAGAGAAGATGGGAGGGGAGGAGGGCGAAGGAAAGAGAAGGGAGGTGGAAGAGAGGGGAAGAGAAAGTAAGGAGGAGAGGAGAAGCGTTTATTCACTTTCTACACGACAGGTATTTTACTTCATTTGATTAGTTTATTTTATTCATGTTATTTTATTTTTGCTACCACCAGCGTCACCCCCCACCCCCCACGTCATCCACCTGTGTTGTTTACCCCTCATGGCAGGCAGCGTAGGCCTAAACCAGTGGTGCCCCCGTGCTATACTGTCATAATATTTACAATGGTTTGCTGCCCAGGCCTACTCATATTGCCACCTGTGTTGTTCCTCTCCCATCTCCCTCCCTCCATCCTTCCCTCCTTTTTCCATCTCCCTTCCTTCCTTCCTTCTGTCCATCCTTACTCTCCTTTCTTCATTTCTCCCTCATTCTCTTGGGCCTTTTCCTTACCACCTACCCCATCCACTTAATTCTTCATTCCCTCTCTCTCTTCATATTCCCGTCTCACCCTTTTCCCTTCATTCTCAATCCTCTCTTCCTCCTCCCCAGTCATTCTCCCTCCCTCTCTCTTACATCCCTTCCCTTCCTTAGCCCCCCATCTCTTCTCTCATTTTTTCCCCTCCCCTCTCTCCCTCACCATATATCCCCTCCTCCTCCTCTCCCAACCTCGCCTCTCTTTCCCATCCACCTGCACACCCTCCTTTTCATTTTCATCTCCCTTTCTCCGTCACCACCTCCTTCCCTTCCTTCTCTTCCTTGCTTTCTTCCTCGTCTGTCCCACATTCTTCCTTTCTTTACCACCTCTCTCTCTCTCTCTCTCTCTCACACACACACACACACACACACACACACACACACACACACACACACACACACACACACACACACACACACACACATTCCCTCCGATCTACCTCCATCACATTCTTCCCATACTCCCTATCACCTCTCACACTCTCTACCCCTTTCTCCGCTTCTCCTCCCTCCCTCTTCCTTACACAGTTCTCCCCACCTCCCTTCCTCGTCCCACCTTCCTTCTTCCCTATCTCCCTCCCTGTCTCTCATCCCTCCCCCCTTTGAGAGGTGAGGGGGCAGAAATCTCTTAGGGAAAACAAACATCCCACTTAGTGTTGACCTTTGACCCCTTGACCCTCACCTCTCTCTCTCTCTCTCTCTCTCTCTCTCTCTCTCACCTTTTTGCCCGCTTTCCCTCCGTGTTCCCCTTACTTTTTCTCTCCCTTCCCCTCATCTTTTCCTTCTCATCCCCCCTCTCTCCACACCTCACAACCCCCTCTCCTATTTACCTCCTCACTCCCCTCCCTTACGTTTCTCCCAACCCCCTTCCTCCCCACCCTCCCCATTCCTTTTCCCTTACATATACCTCCTCCATCCTCCCCTCACCTCTAACCTCCCCTCACCTCTTCACCTCCTCTCTCCCCTCGTACATACCCTCTCTCCCCCTCGTCTCCCACCCTCTCATTACACTAACGTTACTCAAAGAACCAACTCCTTGTACGGAAAATGAGTGGAAGGATTCTGTCAGACGGATTTAAGTATGTATGGAGAACGTCGAAGTAAGTGGGTTGATTCAGTGTGCAAAATTAGGAGATAAGTATGTAGCAGTGTGGGGAGTACAGTATAGAAGTATTTGGAAAGTGGTGTACATACTAGGGTAAGATAGAAGTATGTTTGCATGGAGAATATTACAGATCTCACAAGTGGCATTGCTGTATACATTTAGTCTTCGATATATGTCGCCTTTATTTTATAGTACTTCTGTTAAGGCCGGGCTAATTACAGAAAAAAATGTCTTACCTTTCCATTTGTAGTGTATCTGTAAAGGCTGTTGCTGGTTTCCACCTGTTTACACTTCCAGTTTATGGGAAAAGTTGTAATTATTTGAAAACATCCGTGACTTGAGGACTGCCTAAAATCATGTGGTTAAACTTGACTGAAATCGGGAATCATACCACAGAATATGGTAGGGAACAAACGTATTTGATAGTAATGAATGAGAGATATCGAAAAATTGCAAACATTATTAAGAGTAGGGTGAAATTTTTTTTTACGCATCTTTATCCTTTAGAGTTTAGAGATATATGTTTATCTGTTTACGTAACATTGTCGTAGAAGATAATAATAATAAAAAAAAAAACTAGCCCCTTCCATTTCATCTTATCTTTCTTCCTCCCCCTCGCTCCACACCCCAGGTCCCCCTTGCGCACTTCCACTGTGACACTTGAATGAAACATATTCTGACGTAAATAGTTCGATTGTGTAAGTCGAAATAAAGAGAGAGAGAGAGAAAGAGAGAGAGAGACCCTCATTTTATTGCCTTACATGACCTTCCTTTGGGTGGCATGGAATTCGTAGTGCCTTTTCTGTAGCGACTTATTCTTAACTCTACATATTGCGGCTCTTTACATATTGCGGCATTTTCTCGCATGCACTATAGTAGCCGCAGCGAGAAATGAACGCTGTGGTGGGGCAGGCGGGATGACCTGGGATTCCCCCACTGTTGCCATATTCACATGTCATCGACCATAGAGGTAGGATGTCACCGACCATCGGCCACCGCTGCAGCCCCGCTCCATGATCCTTACCCTGTGTCTCTGGCTTTCTCTTTCTCTCTCGGTTTCTATATAAACTGGTGTATTTCCGAAACTAATTATGAAATTATTATGACTTTTGTTCCACACCACCACTGAGGTAAAAATCAAGGAGAGTTTTCTGTATAAAGGTTCCCCCCCCCCTCCTAAATGTGGCATATGAGCGGGGGAGTGCGGCCTTGCCGATACCTCCGCCTGACCTATAATTATACACTCGCCAGAACTGACCTGCCCTCAGACAAGGGGGGGGGAAACCTTTATACAGAAAACTCTCCTTGATTTTTACCTCAGTGGTGGTGTGGAACAAAAGTCATAATAATTTCATAATTAGTTTCGGAAATACACCAGTTTATATAGAAACCGAGAGAGAAAGAGAAAGCCAGAGACACAGGGTAAGGATCATGGAGCGGGGCTGCAGCGGTGGCCGATGGTCGGTGACATCCTACCTCTATGGTCGGTGACATGTGAATATGGCAACAGTGGGGGAATCCCAGGTCATCCCGCCTGCCCCACCACAGCGTTCATTTCTCGCTGCGGCTACTATAGTACGTTCCTGATGCAAACTGTCATCGGTACACGCTCCTCCCTCCCCGTGTGTGTGTGTTTGTAGAAAGTAAATGATCAAGGAGTAAGATTACCAAGATCTGCGTATAACAGGGATAAAACAAAAACAAGATTAAAGTTCTACAAAGTTTACAGTGCCACTTGGGATATGACCGTAAGTTTAGCAGTTCCGTTTCTCGTTGTCATCTTAAAAAAAGGAAAAAAAACAACAACAACAAAAACATGCCAATTCAGTGTACGGGGGGCAGTAAAGCAGATGATAAGTTTGTTCTAAGTCCCAACCTTCCCCTAGAACACGACCCGCGGTATTCTTGTTACATCCAGGTCCTCGATTGTGCTGCCGGGTGAACAGGAATGAAGGGAGACTCTAACTTTGACCGAAAGTTTCATCGGGTCGAGGTTCGGACTCGGGTCTTTCCAGTTGCGAGCTGGACGTGCTAACCACTACACCACCGGCTCACCCATTGTCCCTTATACTGGTTAGCATGGGAAGCCTCGTAGTGCCTCTTCCGCAGCGATTTATTTTGCTTAGAACACCCTGTCATTTTTGGCATGTTCTGTGTGGCATGGTATTCTTCGTTGCGCCTCTTCCTTAGCGATTTATCTTCGTATTACACCTTTACATTCTCGTGCATGTTATTTATACCATTTTAGTATCGATACAAGAGGATATTAAGGTGTAATGCGTAGAATAAATTGTCTAGGAAAAGGTGTTCCGAAATTTCCAAAGCCTCTTAGGCCCGTATTCTTGTTGGTTAAGGAGGCTCCCTAACACCTTTTCCGATGCGACTTATTTTCCCTGTTACGCCAGACTGTCCTCTTCCGTGTTATGTAAATCCTTGCAGTATCGCCGTACTCTCCATAAATAACGTACAAAAGGACATTAACCACCTATATCGCAAAAATTAATCGCTAAGGAAGAGGTGTTAGGGAGAATCTGAACCTTAGAATACCTCCCCTTGCATGGAAAGTGACCTGGTGAAATAACGTACAGAAGGATATTAGCCACCCATATGCAAAAATAAACCGCTAAGGAAGAGGTGTCAAGGAGAATACAAACCTTAGAAGACCGCCCTTGCCTGGAACGAGTCCACGAGATGTTCCTCCAGTTTTTATCCTGATCTATACACACGATCCGACAATTAGCGTCACATATATCCTACTGCGATCTTAGTGTGAACAGGATTTTGCAGTTTCATTTCTCTTTCTCCCTCCTTCTCCCCCTCCCTCCACTTCCTCCCTCCTCCTCCTCCCGTTGGTGGAGGGGGGGGGGAGTATTCCTGCTTTTCTGTCTTTGGTTTTTACTGATAGAAAATTTTTTGTTAGTTACTTTATAACCTCCCTTTACCAAACAGCCACGAAAGGACCAACGGATCTGTTGCTTTTTGCGTGCCTTTGTACTCTCCCACCCTCTCCCTTTTCTCCTCCCTCCCTGCCTCTCCCTATTTTTCTCCCTCCCTCCATCCCTGTCCCTACTTTTCTCCTGTCTCCCTACTTTTTTCTCACTCCTTCCTCCTCCCTCCCTCCCTCCCTCCTCCCTTCCCCTCCTTACTTCTCCTTCCTCCCTTCCCCTCCTGACTTCTCCTTCCTCCCTTCCATTCCCACTGTCACCTACATTATGTCTGGCACTGAGAAAGACTTGTGCTGAACGTGTCCCAGTGCATCTCTCTCTCTCTCTCTCTCTCTCTCTCTCTCCCTCTCCCTCTCTCTCTCTCTCTCTCTCTCTCTCTCTCTCTCTCTCAGCTAACAGAAACCAGACAGACAAACAGACACTAACTAACACCGACCCAACCGTAATTTTGTTAAGTGGGGTGGGGGGTTAAATTTGGCGTGATATTGCATTTGTCCTAATAGGGGATCTCTCTCTGTCTCTCTCTCTCTCTCTCTCTCTCTCCATTATATAGAGAAGTAGGAAACTGCACATTGTCAGATTTGTATTCCCCCCACCCTCTCTCTCTCTCTCTCTCACACACACACACACACACACACACACACACACACACACACACACACACACACACCACCATTTTTTTTTTCTGAATATATCTAGACTAAACCATCATTAATTAAGTCCTATAACCACCTCTTTGGATCGCAAGGTCTGTGTAATCTACGTATCCTGGTACTTACCCTGCCAGTAGTAGCTTCCCACCGCCCCCACGTAGAGACGATGGCCATCCTGTAGGTGGGAAGGACAGAGACATTAGAGAATAGGGAGGGAAGTGGTTAGGGAACTGCGTATCGTTTCTCTCTCTCTCTCTCTCTCTCTCTCTCTCTCTCTCTCTCTCTCATGCAGTTTTACATGAATGTACATATTACTGTCAGTGTCGCATTATAAGCAGCTCTGAAAATTTCCCAACACTTTTCCTTTAGCAATTTATCCTGCCCCTTACACTTCAGTATCATCTTGTATGGTAAGGATTGAGCCTGTGTGGATATAAAAGCGGTAGAAGGAGCATAATAAGATAATGATAACGAATAAGTATAATAAATTGCCAGGGATGATTTATTACTGAGCTTTGTATGTTAGTTAGTGTAGATGTGGCTCATTTTTCAAGCCGAACTGCCTCGTAGGGACCGTAAGATCTGTGTGCTCTGTGTAACCGTACCTGAGTGAGTGTGGTTCCGAAGCCCGCCTGACACGACCCTTGGCGGTGATAGCCCCACGCACCTGTAGGAAAGAGAAGAATTAGCTGGTTATAAGTGAATTACAGATTATATAACTGGCACTGTAAGCCCTTATTTTGTGTAGTTTTTTTTTATTTTTTCCTTCCTTCATTGTGTCTTTCTTATTTTTTCTTCTTACTTTCTTTCACTATTTATATTTACGTGTTTTTTTTTTTATCACAATCCATTAGCTGCTATGAGTTTTTATTTTATTGTGGGTCACATCAGTGTGTATATTAAGAGACATATCGATGTGAATATATAAATAATAATACTGGAGTTGCTGCTGGTAATTAAGAACTTTGCCGTTTATTTTAGCTAACATGAAACGGTGTTATTTAACTCTTAGAAAGTCACTTAGCACTAGGGTTGTCACGGTAAATGACATAAATATTTATAAAAACAGATAAACTAAATAAATAAGGAAAAAAATTATTTTAAATACATACATATACATAAAATGCAGACTAAATTTGCTTGGCACCCCATAAAGCCTTTTTTTTTTTCAGTTTTTTTCTTTTCCGGTTTACCTGGTATTTGTAAAAAAGCTTTTATTTTGTAGCCCATATCTTACACTTGCAGGAGAGGTAGTCAATGCGTTAATTTCTGTCTGTGTGCTCTGTAACGTGGCATGCAGGCTAACCACTTGCGAGTATAATGTTCATAACAGACTTTCTTAACTGGGAACTTCCTCACACCTGCGCCTTCTTAGTCCGTTCAGTTTTTTATATATAAAACACGTTTATATATATTACAGCTACGGTTTCTGTCATTTTCCAGCTTTCACGTCTGCGCCTACACTACTACCAACAATAATATACTGTACCACCACCACCAACAACAACAACAGGCATGGTGACAATAGTCAGTTTATTTTAACGTAGCAAAACAATCTGTTCCCCAACCAGTAATACTGACCTGTGATTGGGTGATATGAGGCAGATCACATTAACCCTGTCGTGGGCGCGTCTTAAGTAGTATTTTATTCTAGCTGATACCAGAGGATTTATTTATTTTTTAGTCAGAGTCTAGAAGTTTGAAAATGGTAATAAATTCACTAACAGTGAATTCCTCTCATGGTAGGGTCAACTCTGGTATTCTGTATGAGGTAATGTCAGATGGATTTTACTTTAGATTGTACCAGGAGCCTTTGTGACAATGGTGTAGCGGTATATTTCCTAATTCAGAGGTGTCCTACGCTTAAGAAAGAAAGAAAAAAACAGTAGTCTACATCCAGGTCTCTAATTTTACTGCTAGGTTATTATGGGACAAGGAGAAACAAACTTAAGAATCCGCCTTCTGTCAGATCGACCTCAAAGGGGAGCTTGAGTGCTTTTAGTCGTGAGGTGGATGTGCTAACCATCTCCCCAAACACCAAAACATCGAAAGAGCAATAAGGAAGATGCGAAGGACTGAAGAATTAGTGAATCAAAAAAGAACAAGGGTTGACCAACACCTAATGACTCACCGGGGGTCATTAGTTCAGACACTTTTCAACGTCTCAGTCTTCTAGAATACGCTTTGCAACAATCAGATTTGTATTAAGGTCCCCAGTGGTACTTTCTGGTGAACAACTCAAAACGGGGATACTGGCGAAGCATGATTATGGAGTGGAACATTAAAACATCGAAGCAACGGAACATCGAAACAGCAAAACATTAAACCATCAGAATTTAAAAATCAAAATAATAGTGAAACTGCACAACAGCGCCATACCGAAACACCAAATTGCGAAACAGCAAAATACGAAAACAGTGCGACACCAAAACATCGAAACATTGAAACATCGAAACATGAAACGAAAACGGAACCTATGACGTTGGCGGAGTCCTTGATCTGGTTGTGGTGAGAGATGGCGACTCGCTGCCCTCCCACCATCACTGTTAATTGAGCCCAAAGGAATAGGTTATCAAGGGTTCTGTGCATTGTAGGTGTAACTCTCAAGGGATTGTTTGTCTGGTGCTTTATCCATTGTTTGTCAAGGTCTGTGTGGCTTGTTTTTCGTGGTCTCTGTGGATTGATTGTATAGGTCTCTGGTTTGTCTGTCTAGGTCATTGGATTGTCTGTTTGTGTGTGTGGATTGTCTTTTTAGGTCTGGATTGTCTCTCTGTGGTCTGTCTTTCTGTCTCTGTGAATTGTCTTTGTGTCTCTGGATTGTCTTTCTGTGTCTGTAGATGGTCTTTGTCTTTATGCATTGTCTTTCAGTCTATATGCATTGCCTCTGTTTCTGTGGATTGTCTTTCTGTGTCTCTGTCCATTGAATGTCTAAGTCTATAGTTTGCTTGTCTTTGTATGGCTGTAGCCGCTCAGTCACCGAGTTCGTCACTTTCATTTTCATCATTGCCACCACCATTATCATTTTTTTGTCACTACCATCACTTTAGTCATCGTCTTCACTATCATATCTATCACTCATTACCTTATTATTATTATTATTATTATTATTATTATTATTATTATGAGGTTGTGTGTGGGGTGAAGAGAAGACGAAAGGAGGTGCAAGGAACACCATGGTGGAATGAAAAGGTGAGGCAAGATATGACGCAGAAGAAGGAAGCATATAGTGAGTGGATGGGAAGCAGAGGCATGGAGGAAGTTGAGAGACGGAAGAGAGTTATATGTAGAGTGGAAGAGAGGTGAAAAGATTAGTAAGAAGAGAGTGGATGAGGAATTTGGAAGGAATTTGTGTAAAGTGGGGGGGGAAATTAAAAAATGTTCTAGAAGGAGGTAAAGAGAGTTAAGCAGGGTGATAGAGAAGTTAGTAGGGTAGTGAAAGATGAAAATAGTAGACTGATTTGGAGAAGGGAGAAGAGTGTGCAAATGGAGAGAACTCTTTAAGGAACTGTTAAACATTGAGAATGAAGGTAGTGCGAGTATAAGTGGCTGGGGAATGACTAGGAGTAGGAGGGTGGTGAGAAGGGAGGAAGAGATCGGTAGGATGGAAGTAGTGGAAGCAGTGAAGAAAGTCAAAATGAGGAAAGCCTCAGGAGTTGATGGAGTGTGTGGTGAAATGCTGAAGCATGGGGGAGAGATAGTAGTACAGTAGAATGGATGTGGAAGATGTGCAGATTGGCCTGGGAGGTTCTGGTGGATTGGAAGTCAGGATTAATTATTGCCTTGTACAAAGGAAAAGGTGAAAAAGAAGTGTGTGGTAATCATAGGGGCATTTGTGTTTTTAGTGTATAGGCAGAGTTTATGGTAGGATACTTACGGTATTGATAGAGTTAGGGAAATAGCAGAGGAATTAGTTGGAAAAGAAGAGGAAGGCGTTAGGAAGGGAAGAGTTTGTGTAGATCAGATATTCATCCATAGGTCGTTAGTGGAAAAGTGTCTAGAGAAGGGAAAGAAGTTGAATGCGGCCTTAATGGATTTGGAGAAAGCATATGACAGTGGATAGACGAGGAATGTGAAAAATATTAAGACTGTACGGGGGATATGGGAAGTTGTTGAATGCCGTGAAGAGTATGTATGAGGGTGCTAAGGTTGCTGTGCGTGTGAGTAGTGAACTGTGTGAATTTTTCTATCTGAATGTTGGATTGAAACAGGGATGTGTTGTATTCATGGTTGTTCAGTCTGTATATGGATGGGGTTATAAAAGAGATACAAGGTAGGGCAGTGGATGTTGGAGTGACCCTAATGAGAGAGGGTAGCGTTTGGAAACTTCCTGTACTGTTGTTTGCAGATGATAATGCATTGTTAAGTGAAGACGAAGGGGAACTGCAAGGCTTGGTGGATGAGTTTGGGAGTGTAAGAAACGGAATCTAAAGGTGAATGTAGGGAAGAGTAAAGTTATGGTCTTCGAGAGAAATGAAGTCAGTGAATGTACAGTGAGGCAGGATGATGAGGAAATGGAAAATGTGAGTGCATTTAAGTACTTGGGTAGTGTGATGAGTAAGGATGGAAGTTTGGAGGGTGAAGTGCTTGAAAGGGTACCAAGAAAAAAGGTTGTTGGTTCCTTGAAAGCAGTGATAAGAAACAGGGAAGTGAGCATGGAGGTGAAAAAGTTAATACATGACAGTATTGTGATGCCAACTCTAACGTATGGAAGTGAAGCTTGGACCTTGTTGGAAGGACACAAGTCATGAGTGAGAGCAGTGGAAATGAGTTATTTAAGAGGAGCCTGTGGAGTCACGTGGAGAGACAGACTGACAACTGAGGAAGTGAAGGAGCGTTGTGGTGTGAATGTGGATGTGATAGGAAGCGTTAGGAGGAACACACTGAGGTGGTTTGGCCTTGTGGAGAGGATGGAGAGCGAGAGACAAGAAGAGTGTATGCGAGTGAGGTGGAGGGGGAAGACGGAAGGGGAGGCCGAGGATGAGATGGAGGGATGGACTGGAGAGGTATATGAGAAGTGAGTGTGAGCTGGGGGAAGGGCAGTGAAACGGCGGGGGACCGGGCTACATGGAGACGATTTGTTTGTGGCCACCCCTTGCGGGATTGAGGCGTCTGGCAATATAGATAATTATATTGTTATTATTATTATTATTATTATTACCTATTTACTTCCCTACCATACTGATTGACAGTTACGGAAGTACAATTACAGAAATACGAAATAGTGACTGAGAGAGAGAGAGAGAGAGAGAGAGAGAGAATCCATGTATTTCCCGTCCCTGTTCAGCAACGACCCCTCCCCCATCCCACGACACCCCACCCCATTATCTTTGTCGTGGTAATCTTCACCCTCATCGTCATCATCACTGTCATTATCGTCATATAAATCACTGCCATTATTTACTTATCATCGCCCATTAATTATCCGTCCCCCTTTTTCCATCCTTCTTACCTTCCCTCCTTCGCTCCCTCTCTCCCTTCTCTCCGTATCAGCTTTTCCTTCCTTTATCTTCCTTCTTTCCTTCGCACCCTCCCTTCCCCTTACCTTACCTACATACATACATACATACCTTCTTGCCTACCTACCTACCTACCTACTACCTACCTACTACCTACCTACCTACCTACCTACTACCTACCTACCTACCTGCTACCTACCTACCTACCTACCTACTAATCTACCTCCTTAACTTACCTGACCACTTAATTTCTCTTTTCATGCTCTCATTTTCTTTCTTTTCCCTCCTTCCTTCCTTCTTCCTCTCCTTTATTTATTCATTTTTCTCCCATTTCCCCTCGTCCCTTCCTCCACTCTCTCTCTCGTTCTTCCATCATCATTCATCATCATCATCATAATCATCGGGACCTCCTTTCCCACCCTAGGGCAGGGAGAGGAGTAGCAATGTCCAGACAGCCCAAATTTGCCCGATCCAATGGGCCACGCTTCCATTCACTCATCATTCAAGCCCCCGGAATCCTGGCTCTATCGGATACGCCAGAAACATTCACCACGTTCCGTAGCTTCACATAAACGTATCCTTTCTTCCATCCTTCCATTTTCACCTATCTCTCTTGCTCATTTTATAATTCTCTCCAGTTCCTTTCCTTCCTTATACTCTTTTATATCTTCCTTCCTTCCCTGTCATTGTTCCTCCCTCCTTTTTTGATCCATCTCTCCCCTTCCTTCCTTTCATTTCCCTTCCTTCCTGTCTCTCTCCCTGTCACTCATCCTTTCTCCCTTCCTTTATATTTTCCTTTCCGTCTCCTGCTCTCCCATGTCCCTATCCATTTCGCTTTTCTCCCTCATTCCTTCCTTCTATACTCCCTTCGAGTCTATATATCTCTTAAATCAGCTTTTCACTTCCCTTCCTTCCATCCCTCTTTTCTCTCATTCATTCATTTGTTTCCACTTCATCCTTTCCTTCCATCCTTCTTTCCTCCCTGTGTCCTTCCATCCTTCTTTCCTCCCTGTGTCCTGCCATCCTTCTTTCCTCCCTGTGTCCTTCCATCCTTCTTTCCTCCCTGTTTCCTTCCATCCTTCTTTCCTCTCTGTCTCCTTTCATCCATCCTTCCTTCCTTCTTTTCTTTCCTTCTTTCGTTTCTTTATTTATTTACTTCACTTTCCTTTCCCCGCCTCCCTCTTCCTGGCTTTATTTTTTCTTTCCACATCATTCCTTTTTGCCTTCTCCATATTTTCCTTTTATTTATTTATTCTCTCTCTCTCTCTCTCTCTCTCTCTCTCTCTCTCTCTCTCTCTCTCTCTCTCTCCCCCATTCCCACGTTCTTTCTTCCCTATCTTCCTTCCTCTTTGTTTCCCATCCTTTCCTTCCTTCCTTCCTTCCTTCTTTCTTTCCTTCCTTCTTTTTCCCTTTGTTTCCTCTAGTTTCCTTTCCCCCTCTCCCACTTCCTACCCTTAATTACTCTTTCCACATCCATCCTTCCTCCCTTCCTCCCCATTTTCCTTTCCTTTATTTATTTACTCCCATTCCATTTCCTCGTCTCTCCCTCCTCTCCCCTCCCTCCCTCCCTGTCACTGTCTCCGTCTCCGTGCCAGAGTAAACAAACATATGGAATGGGGAGGTGCTGAAGGAAGAGGGGAAGGAGGGAGAGGAAGGAAGAAGGGAAAGGTAGGAAGTAGGGAAGAGGAAAGGCGAAGGAACAGGAAGAAATGGAAGGAAGGAAACAATGAGAGAGAGGAAGAACGAAGGAGGAGGAAGGAAGCAGGGGAGAGGAAAAGCAAAGGAAGGAAAGAATGAGGGAGAGGAAGGACGAAGCAAGAGGAAAGAAGAAGGGGAGAGGAAAAGTAAAGGAGGAGATGGAAGGAAGGAAAGAATGATGAGGAAGGAGGCAGGGAAGAGAAAAAGTAAAGGAAGAGATGGAGTTACGGAAAGAACCAGCCAACAGAATGATGAATAAAAATAAAGGCGTGAGAGAAGAAGTAATGGTAAGAAATAAGGTTGGGGGGAAGGAGATGGAAGCAGTTGAAAGAGAGGAGGAGAAAGAGGGAAGAAAGGAATTAAGGAAATGGAAAGAAAGAAGAATAAAATGTAGGAAGGAGCAGAGGGAGGGGAGGGAAGGAGGAAAGGTATGCAGTTAAAGGAGAGAGAGAGAGGGGGGGGGAAGGAAAGGTATGCAGTTAAAGGAAGGAAGGAAGGAGAGAGAGAGAGAGAGAGAGAGAGACTTTCAGCTACCTTCCCTCCCTCCACTTTTTACTAATCCTTTCTTCCTTACTTAATCCATTTCACCTCTCTCTCTCTCTCTCTCTCTCTCTCTCTCTCTCTCTCTCTCTCTCTCTCTCTCTCTCTCTCTCTCTCCCCCTCCCTCCATATTATTAAAATATCATTTCACCTTTATCACTCATAAACTCCCAATAAAAACTTCATTATTATAGGGGGAGAGAAGAGGAGGCGAAGGGACAGAGGGAGGAGGGGGAGGAGTGAGGAAGAATAGGAAGAGAGGAGGAAGAGGCACAGAAAATGAGGAGGAAGAAGAGCGAGAGAAAAAGGAAAGGAGGAAAGAAAGAGTAGGTAATAGGTAGGTAGGTATGAAGGTAGTTAAGTAGGTAGGCAGGGAGAAGAGAAAGGTATGAAAGCGCTTAGAGAGAGAGGGAGAGAGGCTAATTTCAGAGTGCGAGAAGTAATCAACAGGTATAATATATTGCAGGCCTTTTTTTGCGCCAACAACAATCAATTTACCTGACATTTACTACACCTTGACATCCTATACGCAGCCTTTATTACCCAGGTGTTTATCAGGTATTTATCAGGTATATTCATCAATCTTTCAGCGGAGATATTAACAAGTATGCATTTATGTAGCTAATTCCACTTGCGCACTTCGCTATTACTAACCCATTGCTTACGGCAGTCCTAAGGTGAAATTTATCTCTTTAACCCCTGGGCTTATCAGTTGAGCTCGTTCTGACCTAACTCATTATCAGTAATTGTATCATTATTTCTTTTGTATATTCCCTTCATTCATTAAAGCTTTGCACTTTTAATTGTTGAGTCTTGTTTTATATAAGCTAGATTTACAGTTCCGCGTATCATCATTCTAATTATTTCTGGACAGTGAACTGATACCCATCCTGTAGTAAGGTGACCAGAACTGCACCGTGTACTCTGAATGTGGTCTGACTGGAGTAAGATATAGTTCTAGATTAGATTAACTCTTCTGTGAATCACAGACTATGATCTTTTGTCTGGGTTTTACTGCACTCACTTTTCTACGACGAGAGAGAGAGAGGGGGGGGAGGGAGGGGGCGGAGGGAAGGTAAGATGGAAGGATGATAGGGGAGCTGTCCAAGGTTAATTAGTTTTTGTGGCAGGAATCTGGAGGAAGGCAATAAATAGGGGAGGAGAGAGGGAAGGTAGGAGGAGAGGGCGAGACGTGAAAGGAGGTGCAGGAACAGAAAGCAGCCGAGAATGGAGGGAAGACAAGAGAGGAATAGGAGGATAGAGACGAGGAAAGTAGGAAGGAGGCAGAAAGTGATGAACGGAGATAGTAAGGAAGAGAATGAAAAAGAGAGGAATGGGTAGGAGGAAGCATAGGGTGATATCAGGAACGAGAGAAGGAAGAAACGAAGGAGGAGTGAAAAGAATGAAGGAATGAATGAAGAGTAAACTTGAAAAAATAGAAAGAAGGAAGGTAGGAAGGAAAGAAAGGTAGAAAAGAAAGAAGGAAGGTTAGAAGGGAAGGGAGAAAAGGTGAAAATAAAGAAGAAATAATGAGTTAATATTATATAACGTCATGTGGTTCTAAAATATTATCATAAAGTGGGTATTAACACTCCCTTTCCTCCCCCACCCCTCCCTTCCCGTACCTTTCCTCTTCCTTCTTTCCTTCATCATTCCCTCTTCTCTCCTCACTTCCTTACCCCTTCCCATTTTCTCTTTCCCCCCCTCTCCTTCTCGTTCCTCCCCTCCCCTTCTCTCTTTTTCCTTCTCCCCATATCTCTATTTCCTCTTGCCCCATTTATCTCCCTCTCCTCTGTCAGTCTTTCTGTATGTCTGCCTGTCTGTCGTTCTATATATCGTTATCTAAAACCACTTCTGTCTGCTTACAACCATCTGTCTATCTGTCTATCTATATCTGTTTGTCTATGTTAAACCTTCTTCATCTGTCTCATGTTTCCTCTTACCTCACCTCTCCCTACCTTTCCTCATCCCTCTGTCGCCCCCTCACTTCCCTCCCACTCCTTTCTCACCGACTCGCCCCTCTCACTCCTTTTTCTTTCACTCCCTTACCCTTGTCTGTCTATCCTCATTCTCTCTCTACCTCTCACTTCTCTCTCACCCCCTTTTCCACCTCACCTCTCCCACACTCCCCTATCTATCTATCTGTCTCTCTATCTGTCTACCTTCCTTCCTCATCCCCCTCGCCGACTCACCCATCTATATCTTACTTATTTTTATCTTTCACCCTATCTCTCTCTCTCTCCGTCTCCCATTCTCCACTCTGCCCTCACCCCGTCGCCTCTCTGCCCTTCCCCTCACCCCTCCCTCACCCCCTCTCGCGTAAACAGGAAGGGAACGTCAAAACAAACAAATTTAAATCAACACACCATCTCGATCTCATAAAGGATTAGTAGAAGGTCTGATTTTTGTGTGAGTTGTGATTTTGATTTTCTTACTAATTCCCTCTCTGTCTCTGTCTGTCTGTCTGTCTATCTGTATCTCTCTCTCTCTCTGTCTCTCTCTCTCATTTAAACACACCATCTCGATCTCATAAAGGATTAGTAGAAATTCTGATTTTTGTTTGGGTGTTGTGATTTCGACTCTCTCTCTCTCTCTCTCTATCTCTGCTCCTTCTCCCCCCCCCTCTCTCTCTCACCTTTGCTCACTCCTCCCTCACCCCCCCTCTCTACGCCCTCTCCCTCACTCCCTTTCCCTCACCCCCTTTCACGTAAACAGGAAGGAAATGTCAGAACAAACAAATTGAAATCAACACACCATCTCTCTTTTTGACCCCGACACTCTCATAAAGGATTATTGGAATTTACTGTTTTCGTTTTTGAGTTAATATTGGCTTTATTTCTCTCTCTCTCTCTCTCTCTCTCTCTCTCTCTCTCTCTCTCTCTCTCTCGTGACAGCGTAGCAAATATTTCCTTTTTTTTTTTTTTTTTTTTTTTTACCATCCCGTGAAATTCCTCTTTCACGTTCTACTCCCAACAGTCTTACATCTCACTTTACCTCGGAATTCTCTCTCTCTCTCTCTCTCTCTCTCTCTCTCTCTCTCTCTGATCTATCTATCTATCTGTCTATTACCATATCTAATCCCATCCCCATCCATTGTTGTAGTACAGAATATACTGCAACTGTAGCTGATATACTCGTAATATACATGAAGATAATCGGATATACCATGACTCGTATTCTCGTTGCTTCAGAAGGCGCCCTAGCACCTCTTCCTTAGCGATTTATTTTTGGGTATGTCTGGTTAATAGCCTTTTTTACGTTATTTGTGCAGAGTAGGGCGATAGTGGAAGGATTCAGGTAACAGAATAGGGCAGTAAGGTGTAATAATGCAAGATAAATCGCTTAGGAAAATGTGTTAGGAAGCTTCCTTGCCCGATGAGAATACGGAACATAAAATTCGTAAGTAATAATCTGTATTAATTTTTCAAGGCTCAGAAATCTGTCCTCGTCTTTCCTACAAAAAATAATTCATTATTACGATTCTTGCTAGTTAATTAAGCTCCCTCACACCTTTTCGTAAGCAATTTATCTTCTTTCACCTTGCTGTCCTCTTCTGTGTTACATGAATATTTTCAGAATCGACATACTCTACATACATAACTTACAAAAGGATATTAACCACCCATTTCCAAAAATAAATCGCTAAGGAACAGGTGTGAGGAAGCTTATCCGACAAGAATACGAGCCTAAGTCTATTAATTTAGGCCTAGGATCCCTAACCTCTTCAGTCTAGTTATTTATTTTCTCTTATATTCCATCCTTCAGACGATTTTACATAGCTTTTGAATCGTCCCTAAATTGTGATGGGCCTTTCTTCTTTTACACAAACATGGCCCAGATTTTTGTCCTTTTGTAACTTACTTCACGTGGCTCAGTGACAGAAGACAATATTACAGCCCTACTTTCTTTGGTGACTAGCATCATAGTGTTAATCTATTGCTACACCTCAGCTTTCAGGATGGAGAGATGGAAATTTTAGGCCATGTTAGGGTAAAAGGTATAGTTAGGGCTACATCTAACACCTCCTCTTCGAAAATATTCTAGAGGGCTGCATGAAATCGTCTGTAGGTAGCAAAAGTAAGGCGATAACTACATCCATAAGACTAAGAGTGAAGGGGTGTATGGATGGTTGTTTGTCAGTACTCACGCGTCATGCATGGGGAGTACATCTGGAAGGAGTTGGAATCCCGGCCAGTGCTGATAAAACAGTTGCCCACGGGTTCCCTGCGGTTCCTTTTGACACTGAACCACACGTACCTCGGAGCACACGCCTGGGGGATAGAGGAGCACACGAATTAGCACACCACAAGAATTAGTACACGCTTGGAAGACAGGAGCACGAATTTGTACACGCCTGGGGGACAGGATTAAGAATTAGTACACGCTTGGGGGATATAGGAGCACACTAATTAGTACACGCATGAGGGATATAGTACACGAATTATTACAGGAATTGATACAGAAATACAAGTTCATAAAAGACTTGGTACAGAAGGACAGGAGTCAGTTGTGGAATTGGTATTATAAGGAGAACTTTTCGTGGGCAGGTCACGCGTTTGGGGAGATTAATGGTGATGGTGACAGTGGGAATGATGATAGCTTTGTATTAATTAACAAACAGTTCTGATCGTGATGAAAGTGGTGATGATGGTAATGAGGGTGGTGGTGGTGATGATGATGATGATGATGATGGTGATGAAGAGGTGGATGGTGGTGGTAGTGGTTACGATGATGATGAGGATGGTGGTGGTACTGGTTATTGTGATGATGAGGATGGTGGTGGTCGTGGTTATGATGAAGATGAAGAAGCAGGTGAAAGTTAACTGAATTATGAGATGATGACGATTATGATGATGATGATGATGGTGAAGGTAAAAGTTAAAATGAATTATGAGATGATGAGTATTATGCTGATGATGATGAAGGTGAAGATGACAATGCTGATAACCTTATACTAATCACGAAGCAGTTCCAAGCATCTAGTAGAGTTGCCTGACATCTCTCTCCTCCAAACAGGTTCTCACTCCCCCTCCCCCTCCATCCTCCTGATCCAGTCTCGTGCATATCATATCACCTCACCTCACTTAACCCCACCTCACCTCACCTCACCTTACCTTGTGTCACCTCACCTTACCTCACCTTACCTTGTGTCACCTCACCTTACCTCACCTCATCTTACCTTACCTTACCTTATCTCACCTTACCTTACCTTACCTTACCTTACCTTACCTCACCGTACCTTACCATACCTTGTCTCACCTCACTTCACTTGCGTATCATCTCACCTCACTTCATCTTTCACTTACATCACCTCACTTGTGTCACCGTAGTTAACTTCATTTCACTATCTTCATTTTATTTCCGCTCATGATCTTACTTCGCAATGAAATTTCACTTCAGTTCACTTCACTTTGTACATTACTTATTTAGATTTTACCTCATTTTTACTTCATTTCATTCCATCTTACTTCACATCACCTCTCCTCATCTCACAGCCTAACCATATCTCACTCCAACTCACTCCATCTGTTTTAACACTAGCTTCACCCCTTCACTCTGATTACCCATTTTTATTGTATTGCTACCACCAAATGATTTTACTCACCTGTCTAGAGAGACTTTTTGAACTGGTATTCACGTCGGTTAAGGAAATTCCCTAACGCTTTCTCCTAATCGATTTATTTTGTTTATTACACCTTACTGTTCTTTTTTGTGTTGCATGAATCCTTCCAATCTCACCATACCAGGCATAAATACTATATAAAAGGATATTAATGTTAAGGAAGCTCCCTAACACCTTTTCCTTAGTGATTTATCTTGTTTATTACGCCTTACTGTCCTTTTCTTTGTTAAATAAAAACATCCAGGCTCGCCATATGCTGCGTAAATAATATGCATAAGGAAAGGAGGGGGCATGACGGCTCAGTGGTAGAGCGCCTGACTCGAGACCGAGGAGTCATGTGTTCGCGCCGCGCCCGGGTAAGCTGCCTTGCTGGGAGAGGTAACGCTCTCCTGTCACCTGGCTGGTTGTAGCAGCCGTGGCTCAGTGGGTTAAAGCAGTTTGACCGAAGGGTCGGAGGTTCGAGTCCACCGAGAAGTCATTGTTAGACATCGGGAAGGGCGTCCGGTCATAAAGTGCCACACACCTAAACCAAAAAGTCCTCAACCCCAGGGGCAACGCCTTAGCCCCTATCGAAAAAGTGGACACTGCGTAAAACAAGCAAAAAAGCTGCCATTAAAAAAAAAAAAAAAAAAAAAAAGCTAAGGAAGAGGTGTTAAGCATCATCAACTTTGCTAAAGATTGTCCTAAAACGAATAACATCAAGTGGGAGTACAGTAATAAAGTTTAAAATACATAAACAGATCGAAGGGTTAAGCCACGTTATTAGGTTTCATGATACGTCTTATCCTGTCTTATCTGCAGCGTCTAAGAACATTTTACTGGGTCATGGAGAACATTATTATATTAGATTAAATTTATAAAGTACGTCTTTGGATTGGAGGGCTTAAACCACCTCTTAGGGTATCCTGTCACGTCTTATCTTGTCAATCTGTAGTGCTTGAGAATATTTAACAGGTCCTTAGAGTACTTTATTATATAACATTTCACAGCCTCTCTCAACCACACCCTCACCCCACTTCACCACCTCACAGCACTCTATCCAACCTCATTCCATCTTTGCCTCACACCATCCCATTCTGACTCATACCCTCACACCTCACTACCTCACCCCGCCACCCATCCTTACCTTCCTGCACCTCACCCCAACCTACCCCTGGAAAATACAGCCAAATTAAACCTCACCAGACTCATTTAACCTACACTTCGTCTCACCCCCAACCCTAGCAATCAACCCACTCCACCCCATCTCCAACCTTACACTCTCACTGCACCCCACGACCACATCCACCAGCCCAATTCACCTCACCCTTGATATCAACCGCCACACAGCCTTACATTCATACTACCCCATACCCCCACTCCATCCCACCCCAGCATGTCTTCTCACTGCTGAAATGAACCCTGACATTCCTTCATACACCCCAGCTTAGCACCCCACCCCTTTCCACCCCACCACAGCTAACACACTCCAGTTCACCCTTCACCCCATCCCACCCCACCACAACTCTCTTCACCCCATATATATCAACTTGCCATCTGGTTTTTCTAATGACCTCACTCCATCACCCTACCACACTCAATCACCCCGCCATATTCCACCCAGCCTTCACAGCATACCACCAAACCCAAACTTAACGCTGCAGTACTTAGCACCAAACCACCCCACCACACCTTGCCCATACCACCACACCCTTGCTAACCTACCTAACCATCAGACAACCCTTACCTAACGTCATCCTTCTCAGCACACCCCAACCAACCCTACCTCAGCACCTACACCACACCACACCACAGCATCCATTTCCAATCCCCACACACCACCACCCCGTCTAAACACAGCCCAACCCCACCTCTCCACACCTACACATCGCATCTCACCTCAAAACATGCCTCCATATTCAACCAAATCTGTTCCATCCGAACTCCTCTCCACTCAACCCACCTCCTTCCCAACCGTCTCCACCCAGCTCACCTTCCCAACCCTCTCTACCCAACTCACCTTGCACCCTCCCCACCCCTCACCCCACCCCACCACACTTCACCTCACACCCCTGATATCAAGCTGTCATCTGGCCTTCTACCAATCACCACACACCACCTTCCAAAATAACTTAATTGAAGGTTACTCTATCTTGGGTTCGTTTTGGACGCGAATATTAGGGTTCTCGCAGTCTGATTTAATTTTTCTTTACTGGTGATTTTATATTTTATTTTTCAGATTTTTTTGCCATATAAATGTATGTATTTTATGCTATTGACTTAAATTTTTTCGTATCCTTCTTCTACTAAGGGATATTGTAATTATTTTCGTGTTTTTGGAAATATCATTATCTTTAATTTCATAAATGTTTTGGTTAATTTTTAATTTATTGCTTTTTATATTGCTGACCATGCATATTAGTTTCTCACATTTTTTTTATTATTTTTATTAATTAGGCGGTATTTATGTTATATACAATACGTTCTTGTGAAACGCATACGCGCGCGCGCATGAAAAATTAAAGTTCCTTTCATCTAAAATTTATGTTTGCAACACTTCATTGTCCTTCCTACTGCAGTAAATTCCCTCTCTCTCTCTCTCTCTCTCTCTCTCTCTCTCTCTCTCATAAAATTTCCATTCAGCAGCTCGTTATCCCTTCCACGCTCCATCTTGTCTGTCCAATTATAACCCGACCCAAATATTCACACACAATCAGCCATCAGCCCCATCCATCATCCTCTTCCCTCGACCCGTGGACAGGCCAGCAATCTCAACCAGAATCAACCGCAATTAAACCCTCCTCATCCCCAATCATCATCCCCTCCCACTTCCTCCTCAGTCCCCCCTTAATAAGACCAAAGAAAAAGGGAAGCTCGGATGTAAACAAAAACAGAAAACGGGCGTATCCTGACGGGATATGACAGCTTCTTAATTTTGAGATGGACTGATGTACTCTGCCATCCTGTCGCCGTCTGCAGGGAATACCAGGGTAGAGAGAGAGAGAGAGAGAGAGAGAGAGAGTTACCATCCTGTAATTTGAGGAAACAATTTAATATATCCAACCTCCCAAATAAGAGAAAAAAAAATCTTCCTCATTTTCGTTTTTCTTAGTGTTTTTTTTTGTTTTGTTATTATTATTCCTCTGCATTTCTCATAACACCTACAGACCGTGGACGTCATTAATATTTTAAACTTACAGTCTACAGGCGATTGTGTTGAACTAGGAAAGACTTCCCGAACTGGAGGAGATAGGTATAGCTTTTATTAACTAATTTAACACGAGATTGTGTGTGTGTGTGTGTGTGTGTGTGTTAAGACCGTCTGGATGTAATATAAATTAAAAGACGTCCTCGCAATGAATGGATAAAGAAAAAAAATGTACTACCTTCTCAGTTCGGGTTAATGCCTTGAGATTTAACTAAGCACAGATGAACCCTACGCAAGCAGAGGGTTAAGAAAAATAATGGACTTAGCGTTCGGACAACAAGCATGTTTTCGGCTTCAAAGCGACGTGTGAATCCGGATTTGTCGGGGCTGTAGACGAACGATCGCAGTGACAACAAACACATCCTTTCCTGCTCACTAAAACACACACACACACACACACACACACACACACACACACACACACACACACACACACACACACACACACACACACACACACACACACACACACACACACACACACACCACCTGCCCATATACGCCTCGAAAGCATGCGATAAAACGAACCGACTCTAAACCATACCCCACCCCACACGCCAACTGCTGCCACCCACCGCCCTCCACCCACCTACGTATTCCGCACTTACACCCACCCGTCCCACCCTCACACGTACCTCCACCCACCAACGCCTTCACCAACCCACCCACCTACTTATACTAACACCCTTACATATCAGCTACCGCCCACATCAGCGTACGGAACCTACACTCAAACACCCACTCTCTCCCACCCTTCCACCCCGTCCCGCAGATACAAACAGACACTAACAAAAACAAAAACACCTGCACGAGGCACGCTTCTTTATTTGTTTTTATTTCTTGTTTTTGTTCTTGCTCTGAGAAAATAAGCTGAATGCAGGATTGTCGGAGAGAGAGAGAGAGACTGAGATGGTGTGTTTGTGTAAATTGTATGTATCCGCAAATAAGCGTATCTATATGACATCGTGTGTATGTGTGTTTATGTATATTGTCCTCGTGTGTGTGTGTGTGTGTGTGTGTGTGTGTGTGTGTGTGTGTGTGTGTGTGTGTGTGTAAGTAAATATCAGCGTATAAGATTATGTGTGTTTGTGGATATGTGTATGTGTTTGTAGATGCGTATGTATGTACTGTGTGTGTGTGTGTGTGTGTGTGTGTGTGTGTGTGTGTGTGTGAACTGTATGTATGTATGAATGAACGTACATATAAGTGTGTGTCGTGTCCGTATCTCACCTCAGCTGGATCAAATATGGCGTTGGTGTCACTACCTTATTTACAGGCATGCTCGTAACTCCTGCCTCGTTATACCTTATGCTAATTGTTTTATTGTTCCCCACCTCTCTCTCTCTCTCTCTCTCTCTCTCTCTCTCTCACTCAGATTTCCCTTTCCTCCTTTCATCCCTCCTTTATCCCATCCTTCCTTTCATCCCTCTTTCCTCCCGTCCTTCCTTTCATCCTTCCGTACTCTCTCCATTCCTTCCTTTCCTTCCATACTCTCCCCCTTCCTTTCCTTCCATACTCTCCCCCTTCCTTCCTTTCCTTCCATACTCTCCCCCTTCCTTCCTTTCCTTCCATACTCTCCCCCTTCCATCCTTTCCTTCCGTACTCCCTCCCTTCCTTCCTTTCCTTCCATACTCTCCCCCTTCCATCCTTTCCTTCCGTACTCCCTCCCTTCCTTTCTTTCTTTCCATACTCTCCCCCTTCCTTCCTTTCCTTCCATACTCTCCCCCTTCCTTCCGTACTCTCCCTCTTCCTTCCTTCGTAAACTCCCTTTCTGACAGACCATCATTCTTCTTTCCTTCCTTACCTGGTAGAGAGAGAGAGAGAGAGAGCAGTGGAAAGGAGCCAAGGAAGAGGAAGTGGATGAAGGAAGGATATGAGAAATAGAGATGGATGGGGAGAGAAACAGGAAGGGATTGAAGGAAGAGAAAAAGAGGATGAGAGAAGGATAGGAGGAATAAGGTGTGTGTGTGTGTGTGTGTGTGAGAGAGAGAGAGAGAGAGAAATGGGGGAAGGAAGCTTACTCAGAAAACATATGGACCTGAACTGACGAGTGGTAGGGGAAGGAAGGAGGGAAGAGTATAAAGTGCGAAGGAAGGAAGGAGGGCAATAATGTGGAAATGTGAAGCAAGAGAAGGAAGGAAGGAAGAAGGGCAAGAATATAGAAATGGGCAGGAGGGGGAGGAAAGAAGGCAGGGCAAGAATATAGAAATGGGAAGGAAGGAAGGGGAAGAATACAGAGATGTGAAAACTGGAAGGAAGGGCAAGAATATATAAATGGGAAGGAAGGAAGGGCAAGAATACAGAGATGTGAAGAATGGAAGGAAGGGCAAGAATATATAAATGGGAAGGAAGGAAGGAAGGGTAAGAATATAGAAATGTGAAGGAGGGAAGGAAGGGCAAGAATATAG
>NC_137002.1:2332485-2374985 GCF_032717465.1 Coenobita brevimanus | reverse complement strand
AGGAGGAGGAGAAAGTAGGACGTAGGAGGAGAAGGAAAAAAGTAGGAGTAGGACAAAAGGAAGGAGAGGAGAAAGTTGGAAGGAAGAACAGAAATAAGAAAAGAAAGGAAGAATGAGAAGAATGTTAGAGAGAGAGGCAGAAGAGAATACCACATTTTTACAAGGTTGAGAATATCATAAACATTTGAGTCGACGGCCAGCATAACAGTCTCTCTCTCTCTCTCTCTCTCTCTCTCTCTCTCTCTCTCTCTCTCTCTCTCTCTCTCAAAAAGGAAACCAAGAAATGTGAGCAACGTCCCTTTATAATTGGAGGAAGGGAGGGAGGGAGGGAAAGAAAAGGGGGGGGGGGAAGAAAGATGAGAGAAAAAGAAAAGAGAGAAAGTGGGAGTGGAAGACGAGAGAGAGAGAGAGAGAGAGAGAGGAAAAGAGTGTCAGATATAGCATAAAAAAACGAGGGTAGGAGGAAGAAGGGGTGTAGAAGTGAGAGAGAGAGAAAAAAAAGGGAGTGTGACCTTATGGTGCAAAATTTCACCCTCCATTATTTTTTCTCCCACGACAAGAAGAAAACGGGCAGAAAATGGGAAGAGGCAGATTTCCTTCCCTATCATAAACGCCGTCAATTATATAACGTGTATTTTTTTCTTAGTGATTCCAGACGATTTTCTTTAGGTTAGGGAAGACATAAGTGATGCGGTTTGCTTCAGTGAGATAGCGTGTTCTTCTGACGATTATCTTTCTACTTACAGACGGTTTTATTTGGTTCAGGGATAGTTTCAAGTAATAAATCTGTCAGTGAAAGCTACGGTATATCGAACAAGTTTCTTCTGTTGGCTTATTCTTTCTACAGCCTGACGATTTTGCGATTTTGTTCAACATGGAGAAAGCGGCGTGGAAGCTAAGTACAAGGAGTGTTTGTCTGGCCTGATATGTTGCTGAATGTTCTCTGTAATATGGCATGGATAATTAACTACAGGAGTGATTGGCAGACCTATTACGCTATTAAATGTGCTGTGTATTATGGCATGCAGGCTGACTACAGTAGAGAGTGTTTAGTTGCTCTTTTACACTGCAGAATGCTCTATAATGTGACATCCAAGCCAACCACGTTTAATGCTCACAGCTGCTTCTACCCATCATGTAAGTATAGCGTATTTACTCTTGTCATGCTGTTGGATGCGGTGTATTACGTGGCAGTCAGGCTAATCTTAACTAATACTCACAACTTCCATACAAAACAAAGGCATACATGTATTGTCTTTTTATTTTTATGAATACCATCAGGAAGAGTAACAAAGTAGAGGTGGGTGTGGATATCATTCGTAAAACAGATAGAAGATGGTTTGGTGTAGCGCATTATGTTCTGATCTGACAAGGATCCTTTACCCCTTTTTAACTCGGTGGCCAATTGTAGTCAGACTCGGGTGTCAGTTTAACTAGTAATCAAGGAGTTTCATTTCTACCACGCAACTAAGGCTTACAGAAATGCATGCAACCACGACTAAAGTATTCAGCGTGTGGCAGTGACCCAGTTCCGTCAGATGAAAACAAATTGACTACAGAATGTCAGTGGGACCATAGAGTTGAGGAAGAGGCGAGAAGAGAACCAGATGGTGAAATTACGTCCGTAAAACTTCAGACTTAACAACGCATAGGCCAGTGTAGAGGGTGGGAGAGGCGTTTGTGTGTGTGTGTGTGTGTGTGTGTGTGTGTGTGTGTGTGTGTGTGTGTGTGTGTGTGTGTGTGTGTGTAACGAGGCTGTCGACATGGTATGTAGTTGGACGTGTAGGTGTATGTATGTTGAGAAAGAGAGGGGGAGGGTGGGTTGGAAAGAAGAGGGAAACAGGAAGGGAGGGAGGAAGCAGGAGAATATAGAAAGATACAGTATTAGAGAGGAGAGGGCGGGAAAGGGAAGGAGGAGAGAGAGCTTAGGAGGAAAACAGAGAGAAAAGGAGGAAGAAGAAAGAGAGTCAAGAAGAGAGACGGAGGGAGAAAAGAAACATGAGGAAAGAGAAAGGGGAGTGAGGGGGGGAGGGTAGGAAATGTCCGTCACAACAATATTATTGAATGTCACCAGTCACATCATAGGCGCCTGACTCTCTCTCTCTCTCTCTCTCTCTCTCTCAAATCCCGTTCCCAAGCTCCAGTAATCTACCTACGACACACCAACAGAAGCCTGATCCCCATAAGCCTTCACACGTCACCACTTTGGCACTAATACCCACCGTCTCTCTCGTGATGTGCTAGGGATATCACACTTAGATCCGGTGTTATGGAGTTTTTTTTTATGAAGGTGGTGCCATATGGAAGAGCATTGAGAGAGAGAGAGAGAGAGAAAGAGAGAGAGAGAGAGATTAAATGGTGTAATATT
Organism: Coenobita brevimanus; assembly: GCF_032717465.1. Lineage (NCBI taxonomy): Eukaryota > Metazoa > Arthropoda > Malacostraca > Decapoda > Coenobitidae > Coenobita > Coenobita brevimanus. The sequence continues at coordinate 2,372,617 of NC_137002.1, read as the reverse complement.
GATCTGGAATAATTTAGGATAGCGCAGTGTAGGTTAGGGTAAGGTAGGATTATTATATGTGAGATAGGATAGGGTGGAGGGTAAGGTAGGTTAGGGTAAGGTGAGAAGGGAGGGATAGGACAGGGTGAAGGGTAGGTTAGACTGGCTAAGGGTAGGTTGGGTAAGAAAAGGATGCTAAATAAAAGACAGTTGAGGTAGGTTAAACTGGAAAAGGATAGGGTATACTAGAATAAGTTGGGTAAAGAATAAGCTAGATTAGATGATAGGAAATATTAAAATGAGGCTAGATTCAATACTTATATAAGGTTAAACAGGTTACGGTACTCTAGGTTAAGTTAGAAGCAGTAGGTCACACAAGGGTAAGCTTGGAGAGGCGAATGTAGGGTAGGAAAGGCTAGGTTAGGTAGGGATAATTTAGGAGAGGAAAATGAAGTTACAGTACGTTTGGCGGGTAGGACGGATGAAGTTAGGTAAAGTTAGGTCAGATTAAGTTAGGTTAGATCAGGGTAAGTTTGGTTAGGTTATGGTAAATTAAGTTAGATTGGGGTAAGTTGGGTTAGATTAGGGTAAGTTAGGAGTAACGTTATTTAGGGGTGCCAGAAGGAAACCTAATACATGTCAGAGGTTACAAAGGGTCAGGTGGCGGTGAGAGAGAGAGAGAGAGAGGGGTATAGGGGAGGAGGTAGGGTGACGTGATATTGAATAAAATCAGGCTTACTGACTCACAGATAGCACATTTCTCTCTCTCTCTCTCTCTCTCTCTCTCTTTCTCTCTCTCTCGCCGGTACCTTTCTTCCATCTCTCACCACCTCACTTACACCCTTCCCCCTTCACCCTCCCTGTCCCTCCCACTTTCTCTCTCCACTCCTATGCCTCCATTTTCCATTCTCTCCATCCTTCCCTCTTCATTAGCCTCCCTTTCTCTCCTTCCTTTTTCTCTCCCCTTTGTGCCTTTTTTCCTCTCCCTACTTCCTTAGGTTCTCTCTCTCTCTCTCTCTCACACACACACACACGCACATGACAAAGCTTCTTGTATGATTGATTGATGACGACGTACAGTATGTGTTGTGTGTGTGTGTGTGTGTGTGTGAGAGAGAGAGAGAGAGAGAGAGAGAGAGAGAGAGAGAGAGAGAGAGAGAGAGAGAGAGAGAGAGTTTGAATGGACCGTTCGTTCTTTATTTCTAGAGCAAACTCTCATTTTATTTATTCCTCCCTCCCTCAATGTCCTCCTTCCCTCCCTCCCTCACTCACTTTCCTCCCTCCAGTCCCCTTCCCCCCCCCCTCTCTCTCTTATGACTAAGCTTAATGTATGATTGATTGATTGATGACGTTTATGTTTGTGTCTGTTTGTGTGTGTGTGTGTGAGAGAGAGAGAGAGAGGGAGGGGGTTGAAAGGACCGTTCGTTCTTTATATCTAGAACAAACTGACGTTATATTTCTTCCTTCCTCCCTCCCTCCCTCTCTCACTTTCCTACCTCCAGTCCCCTTTTCTCTGTCCACTCCTCCCTCATTCTCTTTCCCTCCTTCCCCCCCCCACCTCCTCCCTCCCCTCTCTCCCACCCTCCTTACTTCTCGTCCCACTTTCCCTTTCACCTACCGTCCTCTCCCTCCCTCTCCTCACTTCCCTTTCTCTCCCCCATCTCCCTCTCCCGTATACACCCCCGTCTCACCATCTTCCTCTCCGTTTGTGTGTGTGTGTGTGTGTGTGTGTGTGTGTGTGTGTGTGTGTGTGTGTGTGTGTGTGTGTGTGTGTGTGAGTCTGACTATAAACAACATTTTCCGTTCCCTGTGGCCCAGCATTTCTCCCGAGCGCAATAGGTGACACAAAACTTCACATGTCACCACTTAGGTACTAACACCGAACCACCTATATGAAAGCTTGCTACGTCACTCATATTCTGTGTTACGTAAATCCTTTTGATATCACCATACCCTGCATAAATAACGTACGAAGCGCAATTAGCCAGCCGGGTCCAAAAATAAATCGCTAAGGAAGAGGTACGAGGGGATCGACGAGAATACGACTCAAAGTACCTAAATTGTACGAGTGACCCAGTTTCGTCAGATAAAGACAGACTATTAACCAAGACTAATTTTAATCTTTTAATTAAGGTTTATGTAATTTGATGCAACCACGACTTAGTGTTCAGGATATGGTATTGGATGTGGTATTGGCCCAGTTCCCTCGGGTGAAGAAGCAATACCCCCCCCATGCATTATCTTTTCCTTTATTGCCTACCCAGAGAGCTTCACTAATATTGGCACTGATTTATTGCTCTCTCTCTCTCTCTCTCTCTCTCTCTCTCTCTCTCTCTCTCTCTCTCTCTCTCTCTCTCTCTCTCTCTCTCTCTCTCCCCGTGTGTGTGTGTGTGGAAGATATGACCAAGTTGTTCGGTTACGTTTGTGTACCATTTGTTGTGTGTGTGTGTGTGTGTGTGTGTGTGTGTGTGTGTGTGTGTACAGGTCTGCATGAGTATCCTACACACACATAGAGACAAACTACACTCACATTTACCATACTTAGGATGTGTATTCTGCTAAGTAAAACAACCATTTATTATTATTCAAAAGAGTTATTAGATGATTGTCCCTAATTTTGAACGTCACAATATATTCCTATCAGCCTATGTTAACCCCTTCATCCCGTAGACACCCTTTTTCATTTTGTTCTTGCTACCTTCAGACGATTTTATTCAGCGTAGGAGAGATGTGGAAGTGGGTTAGTAATATACGAGTACCCGTCATTAACCCCTTCAGTGCGGAAACCTTTAAAACCGTGTGGAAACAGCGAGAATATATTAAAGTAAGACGCCTCGCTAGTAAAGGAGTTAAATGTGCTTAATACTGTAATGCTGTATTTTACCATTATTTTTATATCCATTAATTATATTGCCGATAATAAAAATAAAAGCATGGGTTGCCGAAGTATAGTTAGGTTATTTATTTATTTATTTATTTACTTTTAAATTCAGGTTTGGATTAGCTAGAGTGTTCCCAAAGGTCCCTGCAGTCCTCCAGCATGACGTGTTACATCTTTCACAAGTCACCGCTTCGACGTTAATCCCACCGTCCATACTGAATACACACTAGGGATGGCTTATTAAGGACCGATGTCATGCTAATAGTGGGGAATGTTTTTAAGACATATCGGGGAATTTTGTGGAAGATGGAAGACTAGAATGAATTAAGCAAAATACATCCGCAAACTTCAGTACCCCAACTTGGGACTGAACTCACATCCTTTCAGATAGCATCCCACAGCTCGGTCTGCTCCACTACCTTTGGGAAGATTGCTTTAGACCGGGTTGGATTACATGAGGTTTGGTTCAGTCAGATTGGGTTGGGTGAGGTTGGGGTAAGTTTGGTTAGGTTAGACTGGGCTGAGGTAGGGTAGGTTGAGATAGGCTGGGCTGGATTAGATGAGGTGGGATTAGGGTAAGTTAGATTGGGTTGCGTGAGTTTGGGACCAGCTTAGGTTAGGTTGGGTTGAGTTGGGTAGGTTAAGATACGTTAGACGGTTAAATTAGGTTAGGATAGCTTGGATTAGGATAGTTAGGTTAGAGTATGATGGGTTATGGTGCTTTTCCCCTGAATCGACCCATATCTTTATCCTTTTGCAGCTTGTTTCACGAAGAATAATGGCAGAATAAGAATGCCTTGGCTCTATTATTTCCGCAGCACTTCATGGTGACTAGCATCGTATTGTTAATCTTTTGTTACAAGTCAGCATTCAAGGTGGAGAGAGAATTTTTGGCCAAGTTAGAGTAAAAAGAGTATAGTGTAAGTAGTTTAGGTTCAGCTTATCGAGACAGGAGTTGTATTTTGTGGATAGGATAATGGATAGCCCTGGGTGAACGCTTAAATAGATGGGGATAGGAGGGTAGGGCAGGTATAGGGCTAATAAAACTGACCACTAGACTCTCTCTCTCTCTCTCTCTCTCTATCTATCTATCTATCTATCTATCTATCTCTTTCTCTCTCTATTTCGTGTCTTGTCCATTGCCCCATTCTCTGTCCCCACTGTAAACTCTACCTATCCTTCCCACTGTTTCCTCTTTTCCTTCTCCTTCCTTCCCGCCTGTCCTCCTCCTCCTCACCCCCTGTCCTTCCCCCCACCTCTTCCTTTCACTATCTCGCCATCCATCTCCTTTCCTTCTTTCCCCTCCGCCTACCTCCCTTCTCCCTCCACACTTCTTTATTGCCATCCCTTCCCTTTCACTCTCCTTTCCCTTCCCCTTCTGCATAAATAAATTTGCTTACGACAGGCTGTTGGTCGTACGCTTGAATGAACAATCAGTATTCGCCGTACAAGAACGAGCAGAGTTTAGTATACCGTTCGTAGATATGCTTTCCCTTCGTGTATGCCCTTCTTAATAATAATAATAATAATCTCAGGTACAACTGGAAATTTCTGTAGTCCAGTATCAAGGAAGTTAAAAAGTAAAAATTGGTAAAAGAAAATGCAAAATATTGGATTTTGCTTTTACGTGAAAACATTGTTCTTCGTCAATGCCTTTCAAAAGAAAAAAAAAAAAAAAGTTTGTTACGACAGGGATTCATCGTATGTTTCTAAACCAAAGTACGGTAGCAAAATGGGATGCCAAAAAACACCCTACTCCCTGTATAAACACATGCAAAATACTCAAGTCGGATTCCCGGCTGCGTTCGTGGATGATGCCTTCCGTTCGTCTATGGCGGGGATACCTAGCGATTTATGGAGCCCAAATTACCGGGTTGGAGATGGTCTGGGTTTTATATATACGGTTTTCCATGCCCAGTCAATTTTGCGTTTAGGATGCGCAGGAGATTTAGTGATGGAAATGAACAGGGTTGGGTAATATATCAGGTTATCGATGCTGGGCCTTTTTGTTTACGTTTTTAGGCGGGAGATCCTTGACAACGTTGCCAGACGTCACTAGATTATGGAGTGGAGTAGATACTTCGTTTGCTTTTTTTTTTTTTTTTATGTACTAAAGTTTTATAAATGCCATAGGTGTGTGTATGTGCAGGTTAATCGCCTCTTGTGCAGTAGAATATTAAATGAGAGGCATCAACTTAAGTGCCGTAGAAATTGCCCAGTTTACTAGATTCCGGAGTTATTCCAGTATGCAACAAGCATTTATTTTTTACGGTTATTATAGGCTTTATTTCAAGTGTGTAAAAACTTAAGTGCAGAATTCCATGATGAGGTCTTAAGCTAGCCAAACTTCACAAGATTACAGAGTGATTCCAGTATTCAAGTAGCTAAGTTATTTTTCCACATGTCATTGTTACCCGTCTTATCTGTCCGCATCCTTATTATCGACATTCTCTTCTACCACTCAAGGGACATGACGGATACACAGCCTCTGACGATGTGATAGTAGGGTTGCCAGACTTAAAATATTATAGAATGACTCCCGTATCTATTTCTACTCAGTGCTGGCAAAGTTTAGAATGTCCCAATATGGCGGACTAAATTTCCCGGTGGTATAAAAACTGATGAAAGATACTGAAAAACCTGAAGTAACATTTTATATCAAGCAGATCATGAATATTTCAAAGCTGCCCTAAGATTAATATTCTGAAAGTATTAAGCTTGAAATTGAGGCAGGCATGGAGTGGTGTAATAATTCTGTCTCTCAGGGCTAGTGTGTATGTAATTTGAGAATGGTTGATGTTTTATAAGGCTGTCTTTCCATACCCATACATACAGTATTAACGGAGTGAATAGTAGTTACGTTTATAGTTTGCTTATAAGGGCGTTGTCATGGTTACCACGCATTACTGTTTACTTATCAGGATGTTGTCATAGTTACCACATACGAGTACTACTATTTACTTACCAGGATGTTGTCATGGTTACCACATACGAGTATTATCATTTACTTACCAGGATGTTGTCATGGTTACCACATACGAGTATTACTATTTACGTACCAGGGTGTTGTCATGGTTACCACATACGAGTATTACTATTTAGCCTACTTATCAGGGTGTTGTCTTGGTTACCACACATTACTATTTACTCACCAGGGTGTTGTCATGGTTACCAAACATAGCGCGTTTTTTCTAACCTGACGAAGATCCCTAATCCCTTGAGTTGTCATATTGGGGGGACTTTTTGACTAATAACCAAGGATATTCATTCCTACCTCATAAATAGGCTCATCAAAGTTCTAGCATGTGGCAGTGTTGTGAGAGTGACCCAGTTGTCATGAGGGAGAGAGAGGGAGAGAATGTTATAGACTCCAGAACGATTTTAGCCATTCATGTTTCCACCATTGTTAATGCTGTGGTGCATTTTAATTCCCCTTGTTATTAACCCCCTCCCCCCCCTCTCTCTCTCTCTCAAGGATGTCACTCTACTAAACGTGGTTCTTTCATCTGACGGAACTGTGCCTCTCCCCGAAGTTGAATTCTTAGTTGTGGTTGCATGAAATTCAATGAGCTTTAATTATGAAGCAGGACTGAGTGTCCTTGGTTACTAGTTAAACTGACCCATCAGACGACCACACTTGGCCATCAACTGAGCTGAGAGGGGTAAGGGATCTTTGTCAGGTTAGAGTAAACGCGCAATAACTTTAGATTACAAAATGGCTTTAAAACGCGACTGGCTACACTTCTGGTTTTAGACATTTTACACATGTCGTTCAGTGTGTTGTTAGACGTTATAGATATTCATTTCATGCATTAAGGAAATTTAATATGTTTCATAAATGAAATTACAGGGTCATTAGAGGCTTACCAAACCACTAAATTAAGGAATTATTCCATTGCGTAACTTCCTGCCCAGATAATTTGTAGGCATGTATATACATGTCATTCAGAGTTTTCAATATACACATACACTTTTTTCTTATATATTTATTTATTATACACTTTTTTCTTGGTTCTGTCAAGGCTGTACTTATCGTCCGGCCGATATTATACATTTTCTTTTCCAAGTAAACAAGACCTAATTTAGATGCGCAAAATCTCTCCCAGGTGTTCACAACGCTGCCACTTTCACATTTTACAGGATAGCTGCCTTCGACAAACTTTACTGCAGAAAAAGGAGGGTTTGGAGGTATATATGTCTGGTTGTATATTAAGCAGAGAGAGAGAGAGAGAGAGAGAGTTTACATGACACAGACGTAGGACCCAATTTAGGAGATCAGCTCAAACCGAGACAAAGGATACAGAACTGAGGATAACGAGGTAGTTTTGGTTGTTAGCGGTGGTAGTTGTGGTGGATGTGGTGGTGGTTGTTGCGGTAGTAGTGGTGATGGTTGTGATGGTGGGAGTTGTGGTGATTTTTGCAGTGGTAGCTTTGGTGATGGCAGTTGTGGTTGTGATGGTTGTGGCGACTGGTTTTAATGGTAGTTGTGGTGGTTGTGGCGGTGTTAGTTGGGATGATTGTGGTTGTAATGGTTGTTGTGGTGATGGTAGTTGTGGTGATGATGGTAGTGGTGGTAGTTGTTGTGGTGGTTAGTTTTTGTCGTGGTTGTGGTGGTAATGGTAGTGGTGGTTGTGTTAGTGATGGTAGTTTGTGGTTGTGGTGGTGATGGTAGTTGTTGTGGTTGTGGTGGTGATGGTAGTTGTTGTGGTTGTCGTGATGATGGTAGTTGTTGTGGTTGTGGTGGTGATGGTAGTTGTTGTGGTTGTGGTGGTGATGGTAGTTGTTGTGGTTGTGGTGGTGATGGTAGTTGTTGTGGTGGTGACGGTGGTTGTGGTGGTGACGGTAGTTGTGGTGATGATAGTGGTGATAGTTTTGGTGGTGATAGTAGTGGTGACAGTTATTGTGATGATGATGGTGGTGGTGATAGTAGTTGTAGTGGTTGTGGTAGTGGTGGTAGTTGTTTTGCTTGTGGTGGTGATGGTAATAGGAGTGCTGTCGTGAATGCCATCCTTAATTATGATAATACAAAAATCTATCTATCTATCTATCTACAGCCCGACGCCCTAATCCCGCAAAGGGTGGCCGCAGACAAAACGCCTCCAAGTCACTCTGTCACCCACCATTTGACTACCCTCCCCCCAACTCACCCCCCCCTCCCTCATACATACACATATACATAAAGGACGAGACCCAAGCAGATAGATGGGTAGGTGGATAGATAGTCAGATGGATATAGATAGATGGAGAGAGAGAGAGAGAGAGAGAGAGAAAGGAAGAGAGAGGGAAAGAGACAGACAGACAGATAAAGATAACAGGCAGACGAGGAGGGGGAAACAGACAGTTAAGGAAATGACAGCAGAGAGAGTGAGAGACTGTAAACAAAGTAATTCAGAAAGAAAGAAAGCATGAAAGCAAGTGAGCTAGCTTTAATTCGGCCAGTGTGAGTGTAGTCTTTATGTGCTAATTGTACATGCAAGACGTACACACACTGCTATGTATGTACGATCTGTGCGTTTGTGTGCGTGTACTCTGCCGGTATAAGTATGCGTGTATGGAGATTGTGTGTTTGGGTGTGTGTGTTTTTGGGTACGTGTGTGTGTGTGTGTGTGTGTGTGTGTGTGTGTGTGTGTGTGTGTGTGTGTGTGTGTGTGTGTTTGGATTATGTATGTGTATTTTTTGGTATGTGAGTGTTTGTATGTGTTGTTATGTATGTTTGTAAATAAATGTACAGAATATCTGAGTGTATGACTGCATGTGTGTATGTATTTATGATTATATACCTCCTTTTATGATGTTGCTGCTGCTGATAATAATAATAATAATAATAATAATAACTGCTACTACTAGTTACTACTACTACTACTACTACTACTATTACTACTACTACTACTAATCAACAGCAAGAATAAGAATGATAATGTATGAATGCATGTATAACCTTGGGAATATTTGTGTAAGGGAGTGTGTATGTGTGTAAGTAAGCACAGTAAGTGCACACTACGTATGTTTGTATGTATGTATGTAAATGTGTATGTGAACGTGTGTGCGTGTCGGCCACAACTACCACTCTCACTACAGTAATCAGTCAGCCAGTGCTACCACAGTCCATCAACGACAGCCACCACAACTACCAGCATCCATCAACCACAACTACCACTATCTTAACAACTACAGCCTCAAGTATCACAACCACTACCACAACTACTACCATCCATCAACCACAACTACCACTATCTTAACAACTACAGCGTCAAGTATCACAGCTACTACCACAACTACTACCATCCATCAACCACAACTACCACTATCTTAACAACTACAGCCTCAAGTATCACAGCCACTACCACAACTACCACCATCCATCAACCACAACTACCACCATCTTAACTACATCCTCAAGTATCACAACCACTACCACAACTACCACCATCCATCAACCACAACTACCACCATCCATCAACCACAGCTACCACCATCTTAACAACTACAGCCTCAAGTATCACAACTACCACTGTCATAACTACAACAAGTATAACAGTCACTACAACAACTACAGCCATCCATCAACCACAACTACCATCACAGCCACCACTATTATAACAACTGCAACTCCGAGTATCTTAACCGTTACCACAACTACCACCATTTATCAACCACAACTACCACTATCAACTGCACCTACAACTAACACAATCACTACCATCATCCATCAACCACAGCTCATATAAGTACTGCAACCACCACTACCACATGTACCACCACATCTACCACTACCACAGAACCCCCGCATCTACCACTACCACCCACATTAACCACGGCTGCCACGATCAACCACAGTTACCATTAGAATCCGCCCCCACAACTACCACCACATCACTACCTACAACCACAACAACCATCAGTTACAAATACAGTAATTCCCACCACCATTAACCACAGCTAACAATTCAACCACAACTACCAACCTCCACACCTAGCACCACCAACCACTACAACTACCACAATCCTCATCCACAACTACACAGACATCACTACCACAGCTTCCTCCAGCCTCACCTATCATCATCGTCCACAACAACCACTATTAACATCTTCAACCACAGCTACCACCACAGTCAGCCACAGCTACTAACCACAATTACCACCACCATCATCAGCAACTACGTCTGCCACCACCACCAACCACAACTACAAGTCCACCAACCACTGCTACCAACACTGACACTGAGAGCTTTATCACTACACACACACACACACTCGGCAGTCGCAGTATGGTATTTCTCTCTCTCTCTCTCTCTCTCTCTTTCTCTTTCTGTCCATCTCAGTGACACTCGATTTGCGTGCACAGGAGCGAAGTGGGTTTGTGAGAGGGAGCATTGAGTGCAAAGAGCAAGGGATTGAGAGAGAAAGAGAGAGAGAGAGAGGGGGGGGAGTATCATGTTAATCAGAGTGAGACAGGAACATAAAAAGTTACCTTAAAATTATAGGTAAAAAGCCTAATAGTGTCAGTATATACCAACTACATCAGTAAAGATATTAATGTTGATAATCACCGAGTTAAAGGAGATTATGGGCTTAAATTTGCATAGTACATCTTCACCTTGCATGACACCCACACTGCATGACCACCACCCCTACACTACCCTAAGCTGCATGACCATCCTTACATTACCCTAACTTTCATGACCATCCTTACATTACCCTAACTTGCATGACCATCCTTACATTACCCTAACTTGCATGACCATCCTTACATTACCCTAACTTGCATGACCATCCTTACATTACCCTAACTTGCATGACCACCACCCCTACACCGCCCCATATCTATACCACACGCTTTAAAACACTCCTAACATGCATTATTCCATCACCACAGTACCCAGAGCTACATGACCTCCACCCCTGCACTGCATGACCCCACCCACAACACTGTATGACCCTTTCCCTACATTGCATGACCCCACCCCCACACCAGACGACCACCCCCTCCACACTGGATGACCCCTTCACCAAACTGCATGACCTTACCCCCGCACTGCATGATTCACTCCCCAAGCTTCATGACCTCACCCCTAGACTATGACCTCATCCCCACACTGCATGACTCCACCTCCACACTGCACGACATCCCACCCACACTGCATTACCCCACTCCCCACACTGCACGACCCCACCCTCACACTGCACGACCCCACCCTCACACTGCATGAACCCGCCCCCACACTGCACGACCGCACCCCCTACACTGCACGACCCCACCCCCCACACTGCACGACCCCACCCCCTACGCTACACGACCCCACCCCCTACACTGCACGACCTCACCCCCCACACTGCACGACCCCACCCCAACACTACCTCATCTTGCATGACCTCGGCCCAGAAAGGTTGCCAAAAGGGTGAAGGTTTGCAATGCCACTGTGCTCCTATTATAAAGACAGATATAATCTTTAACCCTATTCGGTGCACCCCGTATCATTTTTGATACGCCCTAACTAATTTTTGCCAACAAACTCTAGTTTGTAAGCAATGCATGGTCTCACGATTATTTTCTTGTTAAATTACTGGAAACACAACAAAATAGTGATTCTGAGCGAAAAAACTGGGTTGAAACGAGCGTTTTCTCTAAAATTAACGATTTTTCCCCGTGGAGAGCGCTAAACAAAAAGAAAACGCTCGAAGATGAGTGAAATATCTGGGACCTTAGCCTACGCTAGCCTAACGGGCATCAACACAGCTTCCAGACGTACGATACGTTTCCTATTTTCATTAAAACTACTTTATTTTCTATGTATTATTCATTGTTCATACTTTATGACTCCTCATACCTAGTGAAATAGTTATTTCATTCACTAATTTTATTATCTATGTATTATTCATTGTTTTTTCTCTATGACTCCTCATACCCAATGAAATGGTTGTTCGTACACATACACACAGATACACACATGTGCATTGTATTGTGCACACAGATACACACACGTGCATTGTAATGTGCACACACACACACACACACACACACACACAAACCTCGCGGCTCTCGTGTAGGCGTGCTGGACGACGGTTAGTTAGGCATTAATTAGGGGACGGGGTGGATGTGCCGACGGACGTAGTCATTGCTTTTATTTTCGACTATGTTGACGACCCAGTCGAAGATTGCTTGGAAGAGGTAGCTGGCGATGATGATGATGATGACCTTGCCTTGGATAGAGTAGCTGAGGGCGACGATGTAGATGATGATCAGAATGTTGACAAAATGAAGAAGAGTGGGTACCACTCAGAAACAGAAAGCCACTGGTGAAAAATAGATTAATCAGTTCTTTGGACCAGTGCTTGAACAAACATAATTATGACGAATTTGTCCTGCCACACGAGCTCAGGGAATATACCTGCATTTTAGAGAAACCCCAGAGAAAATTAGATATCGGTAAGTCAATAATATGGACCAATCATACAGAAGGTAGGCCTGTTGAGAAGGTATTGCCTAGTGAAGGATGTTTTGTTAGGAGAGGCAAGGTCAGCTAATACAGAAATAATGGCATGGGAGTTGTTTATAACATCTAATATGATTGATGGTATTGTAACCCATGCTAACACAAGGCATAATTACCGAAATTTCTAATACTGACTGCTGAAATACCAACACACGTCAAGATGACTGATGCCATAGAATTGAAAAGCTTTTTGGCCTGCTCTATCCAAGAGGTTTGTTGGGACAAAATAAATATTGCTATAATCGTCTCTTCATGGAAGGGTTTGGTCACCCAATATTTGAAGCCGTCATGTCAGTAAAACGATTTGGTTTCTTACATGCCAACATAACTTTTAACAACATTGATACCAGACACCAGAGATGGGTACACGATCAACATTGATACCAGACACCAGAGATGGGTACACGATCAACATTGATACCAGACACCAGAGATGGGTACACGATCAACATTGATACCAGACACCAGAGATGGGTACACGATCGGTTTGCAGCAATCAGGGAGCTTTTTGAACAGTTCAGTAATTGTTGTTGCTCAGTGTTAGAGCCAGGTGCCTTCTTGACCACTGATGAAACGTTGTATGGGTGCAGAACACAAATAGGGTTCAGACTACAATAAGAGCAAACCCGTACTCTACGGCCTCCAATATAAATCTATTAATGCTGTTAGATATCCATTTACCTTTAGGACAGCTGTATATTCAGGTAAACCTGGAGAGCCAGGACCACACTACATACGCGGTACAGTCCCAACAGTGAAAGCTCTGGTAAGTCAGTTACAAGACTCAGTCGACCTTAGAGGTAGGAGTATTAGCCTGGATAGATTGTACACCAGTATAGAGTTGCTGGAGTGGCTTCAAATACAAGGTATCTCAGCCTTAGGTACTATAGATTCTACTAGGAAAGGCATACCACCAGAGATAGTCACAGAAAGGGAAGATAGGTCATACCAAGTTTACTGGAAGAAACACGGGGAGGAAATGACACTGAATCCTATGTAACACCCACCAAAAGCAAAGGTAAGAAAGATGTGTTACTTCTGAGCACAGTTTCCCCTATATTAGGCATTCCAAGGATGATGATTTGAAAATATATATATATATATATATATATATATATATATATATATATATATATATATTGTATGATTTCACTAAAGGAGGCACTGACATTATGGATCAGAGAATAAGTTTTCATACAGTACACACTAAATCTAGAAGATGGACAGTGAATGCCCTTGGCTACATTGTCAACACTGCCAGAGTAAATTCACAGACAATTTATTCGTTATATAATAATCAGGACCCAAGAAAAATTGCTTCAATCTCCTATGGCTGGCAGTTAGTGAAGGCATTGTGTAATCTGCAAATTGAAAGAAGAAAAGTTCAGGCTTGTGGTCTGACCAGGAATACAATAGCTAAGATGAATCTGATGCTCGGACAGGGAGATGTAGAGGAGGCCGTCCCAGAAGTAACACATGAGAATAGGTCAGGCAAGCAGCACAAGTGTCATGCCTGGAGTCTCTTTATGGTCCAGGATACACTCAGAATCGCCCCAAAGCAAAATCGTCCACGAAACAATGTCAAGTATGTCACAAGCACACCTGTGATCAGAATTGAAATAAAGTATGTATGAAATGCTATAGTAACATGCCCAATCAGTGAAAATCTTGTTTTGGAAATTAAGAATGAATATGCATGTCTGTGAATATAGATTATGACTGAGTTTACGTTATATACGGATTATATTTTTGTTTAAAAATTTCCTTATATGATAGATGTAAATAGAGATACGGAAGGTGAGGATCTTGCAGCATAAGAATCCTCCGGCTTACTTATATTAGTTGTAAGTGTAGAGTAAAAAGGATGTTCGAGTGCGTAGGATCAAATACCGCCGGAAAATACATAGGAGCATAGGCATGGATAGCCCCAAGTTAACGGTTACTACTCTTTCGACCTGTGACGGGCTGTGGGTCACTGAGGGCCCTGTTAGTTAATTGGCACCCGGGATCTTTTTTTACTTACCAGGGGTCGATGCAACAGGGGGTGGATCAGCTGAAATGAAGCATGGTCTCGCAGTGTAGAGAAGGAGCTGGGGCCTGATTGCTGTCTCCCTTGAAAGCGCCAGGCAAGGCTCTGGACCTAACCCCTCATATCCACACTGTGCCTGTGCATTACCCAGGGAACAGCTTGTTCTCCGGTTACAAGAGATATAGGGTTTAACCAGGAAGCTACAGGCTGCTCTAAGCGATTCAGTAATCCAAAGACTGGCACGTTTCCTGGTTAACAGTCTACTCGTAAGAATTTAATGGTGATCCCGCATGTACGGAGCTTTGGCTGGCAGCTGCATTTTCTCGTGGTGACTACTAACAGAGGATCAAGGGACTGACTTCTGGAGAGACTGACTGGCTGACCGACAAAGGTCTCAGTGATAGGCTAGTGATTGACCAGTGGGAAATTACTAATAAACTGACATCAGAAGGACAGTCTACTGACTAATTTGTCGGTATTTTGGGATTGACTGCCCCACTGAATAACCATTGATTTATACTGTATACTGATGATGTTTTGGGTATAACTATTCATAATTGAATATTTGTTATTGCATTGCTCTGAATACTCCTTGGGGCGTAGCATGAGCAGATAGAGCTACCGTGCCCTTTGAATAATTGGTTATAACTAAATATTTCTCTGTGCCCTTCAATTTTAATTTGCAGTACTCAGATTTAGAAATACCTATATAATATATTGGTGACAACAGATTCAGCCTTCTCAAGGACCTCCTTCAGCTGTAAGGAGTGAGAAGCAGGTAGACCTTTATTATAGAACAGAGGGGCAGGCAGAATAGGAGGTAGGTAAGGCACAAGGCTGTTGATGTGGAATTTTGCAATTATTATGCAATATGTATGCCTTTTCAAGCATTTATCTCCCGTACATCTACCGCCTTCTGCCTTATCTACCTCCTGTACTCCCCGGCCCTTTCTCACTCGCCATCCATTTGTATGATAAAGGTCTACCTGTTTCTCACTCCTTAGTTATACGTGAAGTGGGTCCAAGAGAAGGTCGAGTCTGTTTTGTTCTCACGAATAGATTATATTTCACACACCAACACAATCCTCACAAACCACCACAGACCTCACACACGAGCACAGTCCGCACTCACCAACCCAGTCCTCACACACCAACGCAATCGTCACACACCAACACAGTCCTCACACACCACCAGTCCTCACACCACCACTGTCCTCACTCATCAACACAATCCTCACACACCACCACAGTCCTCACACACCAACACAGTCCTCACGCACCAACTCAGTCCTCACCCCACACGTGTAAAATTAATAAGAATAATCTTTTACTTCTATAAATTCATTATTATATAGTTGTAATGACATTTGAAAAATAAATAACTACTTTCTAAAGGGAGGAGGTTGGGGAAAGTGGTTGGTGGGATACATGGCGAGTTGGGTCCTCGTCCCGTATCCAGGTTACACACTTTTTGAGTGTGGCTGAAACTCGCGTAGCTAAATATTATATTCAGTCATTAGAAAGAAATATATGGTAGTATTCTCATCATCATCATTATGAACTTTCCATTTTTAGTCCACAGCAGGACTGGACTCTTCACTTAGGGAGGTTTTAGTCAGGAAGCCCTAACCCACGGCCCTGCACAGTTGTTGACTTTATACACGGGTTTTATTCGCTCCTGTGTAGAGCACAGCTGTCATGTGTGGGGAGGCTTCACACACAGTTCTTCTCAACAGGATGGAGTCGGAGACTTTTCGTCTCATTAACTTTCCTCTTACTGGCTCCCTTCAACCTCTGT
The DNA here is from genome assembly GCF_032717465.1 of Coenobita brevimanus. Classification (NCBI taxonomy): domain Eukaryota; kingdom Metazoa; phylum Arthropoda; class Malacostraca; order Decapoda; family Coenobitidae; genus Coenobita; species Coenobita brevimanus. The sequence continues at coordinate 2,356,433 of NC_137002.1, read as the reverse complement.
CTCTTCGCGGCACTGTTGCATCAGTCTCTTTTCTATCGCCACTTCAATGGTCACTGCTCCTCTGAACTGTCTGCTTGCATCCCTCCACCACCACAGCAGGCACGCAGCACCCGTCTTAGCAACAAACTCAGCCCTTTTCTGTCCAACTCTTTAATGCAAGAGTTAACCGTTGCTCCAGTCATTCATGTATGCAACAGGTCAACTCTGGAATTGTCTCCATCTCTGTTTTTTTTTTTTTTTTACTGCCTACGGTCTCCAGTCTTTCATACACAGTGTGTCCAGGCATCTCGAAATGAACTGATCTTGAATTTGGCTCTGCTGTCGTTTTTTTCTTGGAGGGAGCAATTTGCAGGTCCTGCCCTTTGGTTCCTTCTTTCTTGCATAAAAAAAAAATACTCGCATGTATAACCAGGTATTATTTACATGCTTACATTATTAGATTTCCTTGACTAATAGCTACCTCTCCATCAACTAGTCTACCTAGTAGTAAATCCACTGAAAGTGGGTTTAGGAGTTATGAAGGTGAGGAAGAAAGAGAGTATTAGCGGTGGCGAGTGAGAGAGAGATGGTGGTGAGAAAAAAGCGGTGGTAGTGAGACGGAGAGTATGGTAGAAGGGAATATAGTGGTGTGTGTGAGGGTGATGGAGGGAGGGAAGGTGGTGGTGAGGAAGATGGGAGGTGGTGAGTGTGAGGGAGGAAGGGTGGTGATGATGATGAGGAAGATGTGTAAGCTATCAACTTCCATGTTATGGACGGTGTGTGTGTGAGAGACAACAGTAAACGGTTTATTGATACTGCAGCCCTCAGACTGAAAATATAGCCTACGGCTTTGATATATGGCGAACATGATAAGCGTTGGTGAATGGTAAAATATTTTATCATTTGATATTTACATTAATTTTAAATTTGATAATAGTTAAACGTGTGTATGTGTGTGTGTGTGTGTGTGTGTGTTTCAGTGCGCGCGGGTGCGGTACGATATGTTTGGCGGCGCTTGCCTTGCAACGGCGCCGACGTGTTCGAATGCGTTCCTTTCACTTCGTCAAACCAATAATATTACTCAAGATTCTTTTCTCGATACTAGGGTCGTAAGTGTGGGAAATCGCCAAGGGTTGCACCGAATAGGGTTAATCTGGGACAAGAGGGACCCCCCCCCCTCTCTCTCTCTCTCTCTCTCTCCTGTGTCTCACCATCACACCCTCCACTCCTTTCCTTTTCTCTACCCTCTCTCCCTCTTCTTTCTCCTCTCGCTCCCTCCCTCCTTTCTCTCCCCTCCCCTTCCCTCCACCTCTTCTACCTCCTCCCTTTTCGCTATCTCTCTCCATCTCTCCTCCCCCTTCCCCTCTCCCCTCCCCCAGTCCTTTCTTGAATCCCCATTAACAACACTCAAGGCTTCTCTCTCTCTCTCTCTCTCTCTCTCTCTCTCTCACACACACACACACACACACACACACACACACACACACACACACACACACACACACACACACACACGTGCCAACCCATTTCGACATCCAAACACGAGTACACACATGTGCTTTTAGTGTGTGTGTGTGTGTGTGTGTGTGTGTGTGTTTGTGTGTGGAGAGAGATTCTGTGTATTAGGGCTGGTTGTGTGCGTGTGTATGTGTGTTGTCAGGCGGGTATGTTTTTTTGTCAGCGTGTGTGTCTTGTCAGCCATGTCTGTGTGCTTGTTTGTAAGTTTGTGTGTGTGCGTCTGTGTTGTCATAGGTGCTTTTGTGTGTGTGTGTGTGTGTGTGTGTGTGTGTGTCACATTTTGCTGACATGCATGTGTCTATTTATTGTCATATATATATATATATATATATGAAGCAAAATCTATGGGTTAATCCAAAGAGAGAAGCAAGAGACTGAGCAGCACATATGGTTCGTGACATAAGTGGCACTGGGGGCTTCTTAACGCCTTTTTCTTGGCGATTTGTCATGCATATTACACCGTGATATTTTCACGTATGATATTTATACAGTTTTAACACGGACAAGGTATTTATATAGTTTTAACACCGACTTGGCTTGAGTCAGTGTGATATGGGAACTAAATCAGTAAGGAAGAGGTGCTACGAAGCCCCTGTATCATGTCGAACCTCCCCCTAAATCGACCACCACCAAATCCTGTACCGCCGTTGCCACCTCACGTCTGAATCGAATCCCGTTGCCAGCCCCATAAAAGCGTATCCCACAGATCTGATGTATAGGCAGTCTTAGTACCCCACACCTCACACACACACACACACACACACACACACACACACACACACACACACATTTACCCAGTTCAGTAGTAGGGGTCGATACGTAGCTATGGTCGTGTTTCTTTAGATTGAATTTGATCATGTATACTTGATAATTTATACCGGTACTTAATTTGTAAAGTCTCGACCTGGACTCATAGTTTTTGTTCTGAGATTATGAAGACGATTTATATATTTGTTCTGGTATAGAGACGATTTATATATTTGTTCTGCTATAGAGACGATTTTTATATTTGTTCTGGTATAGAGACGATTTATATATTTGTTCTGGTATAGAGACGATTTTTATATTTGTGGTATTATAAAGACGATATATAGTGGGTATCTTTGCTATAACAATAAATAGATAAATAAGATAGATAGAAATGTCAGATATATGAAGGTTATTCTTGAGCTAATTCTCAATCATAAATGCGGTATCATCATAGTCCATTTCTCAACCGTTGTGGCGCTAAAGATACTGTGATCCTTATACACGAAAATGGTCCCCCTCATAATTCATCCCCAAGGCCTCATTTTTCATTCATAATGTTATCAGTGACCCGTAGTTGCATAATGGCTCAGAAGGCGAACCACGTTGTTGTAAAATTTATTATTCAACTTAGCTCGAGTAAATTCCTGATGTTTGCAATTTTGCAGGAGAGCGTAGAGTATATAGTTTGCAATTTTACGAGAGAGCGTAGATAAGGAGTTTGCAATTTTACGAGAGCGTTTATGAAGAGTTTGCAATTTTACGAGAGCGTAGATAAAGAGTTTGCAATTTTACGAGAGCGTAGATAAAGAGTTTGCAATTTTACGAGAGCGTAGAGAAAGAGTTTGCAATTTTACGAGAGCGCAGAGTATATAGTTTGCAATTTTACAAGAGCGTAGAGTATATAGTTTGCAATTTTACGAGATCGTAGAGTATATAGTTTGCAATTTTACGAGAGCGTAGAGTATATAGTTGCAATTTTAAGAGAGCATAGAGTGTATCGTTTGCAGTTTTACGAGAGAGCGTAGATAAAATGTTTGCAATTTTACGAGAGCGTATATGAAGAGTTTGCAATTTTACGAGAGGGCGTATATGAAGAATTTGCAGTTTTACGAGAGCGTAGATAAAGAGTTCGCAGTTTTAAGAGATAGCGTAGATAAAGAGTTTGCAATTTTACGAGAGAGCGTAGATAAAGAGTTTGCAATTTTACGAGAGAGCGTAGATAAAGAGTTTGCAATTTTAAGAGAGAGCGTAGATAAAGAGTTTGCAATTTTAAGAGAGAGCGTAGATAAAGAGTTTGCAATTTTAAGAGAGAGCGTAGATAAAGAGTTTGCAATTTTAAGAGAGAGCGTAGATAAAGAGTTTGCAATTTTACGAGAGAGCGTAGATAAAGAGTTTGCAATTTTACGAGAGAGCGTAGATAAAGTGTTTGCAATTTTTCGAGAGAGCGTAGATAAAGTGTTTGCAATTTAACGAGAGAGCGTATATGAAGTGTTTTATTTGCTGTATGACTTATGGCAAAAAAATTATTCTCGATCACAAGCAGATACATTATAACGACGGTAAAGTTAGGCAAAAATTTCAGCAGCTCGATGCCTTAAATTAGTCGACTAGGGGGCCAGAGAGCGAAACTGGAGTACACGGGCTCAGTACGCACATGTGGTTTCCGCCGTGCCTCTCCTAAAGTCCATCCTTCAGGTGACTAAAATGATTTCGTGCAGCAAATTAGCGTTATTATTATTATTATTATTATTATTATTATTATGTCCCCTACTGGTCCAACCGTTCGGGGACTATTTGTTTGCGCGGTTCCATCAGTCCGTCCGCAGTTTCGTGTCCCTCTGCGACTTCCACATGCATGGACAGATTTTAATATAACTTCAAACAATTATTCACCATACCATGACGGTGTGGTGCGCGCGACAACCAGCCATCTACTCCGAAGGTCAAGGTCACACTTGGGGCTCAAACAGGATCGGGTGGTGTCATACTTAACAGCCATACTTACATTCGTGTCCGCTGTGTGTTGTCTGGGGAGATCACTGAATGGCTGTACATACGTATTGCTGTCATAGCCACATCGTATACACAGCACACATGTAGGGTTATCATGCGGTGGGGAACTTTTTATTGCATGGCAGTACCTGGCAGGGACTTGTTATTATCATCATCGTCATTAGTATTATCATCATCATCGTTATTATTATTATTATCATTATTATTATTATTATTATTATTAGTTACCAGAGCAACAGTAAAATCTTCACAAAGTATTCCCACAACTTGATCTTCCGAATTGACAGTGTGGCGTTACTGAGATTATGAAAACGTACTGTTAAATATAATACATTTTTTAATACAGGAAATTTTTGTAGCTGGTGATTTCAGGGGTGAGATGACGACTTAAGTGTACCTCGATTGTGTAATGCTGTAGTATAATCGTATTTTCCATTGGTATGCTCTCTATAAAAAATTTTCATGAGAGTTATATATACAGCAAAATGTCCCCCCCTACTTTTATCCTGGCTTTTTCGACTGGCGGTGTTCTGTGTGTGTGTGTGTGTGTGTGTGTGTGTGTGTGTTTTGGTCATACCCTTAGGCACACGCTCATGCCTATAAGGGTCAACCAGCCTTTTGCAGTTATGGTGTTTATTGTCTTCTTGTCTTTTTAGTGGAGGGAGAGAGAGAGAGAGAGAGAGAGAGAGAGAGAGAGATAAACACGAATAAGAAAACAAGTGAGAGAGAGAAAGAAAAGGAAGTAAGGACTGATTGTGTGTGTGTGTGTGTGTGTGTGTGTGTGTGTGTGTGTGTGTGTGTGTGTGTGTGTGAGAGAGAGAGAGAGAGAGAGAGAGAGAGAGAGAGAGAGAATAAAGGAAATAAGAATAAGAAAACAAGAGAAAAAGCATTTGTGTGTGTGTGTGTGTGTGTGTGAAAGAGAGAGAGAGAGAGAGAGATGAAGTGAGAAAGTGTTTGATTAATTAACAGCAAGAAATACGATCCCGGTGACTTCATCCTGGCTTAACATTATTTGCCTTAGATAGATACATAAATAAAGTAGCAGATAGATAGAAAGCTAAATTTGTCCATGGCGAAATACAGATCCACAAGGTCATTCAAGCTTCTCTATAATTTTGGATAGATAGATTGATAGATATAGGTAACAGATAGATAGAATTTTGAAATGTGGAAAGGTAAATATAGATTGATCTGAGTTCCTTCCAACCTTCCATTTTTTTTAGGCATGTGAGTAGATAGATTGATAGATTAATAGATTGATGTAGGTAGTAGATAGACAGATATATGGATAAATGAATAAATAAGTACATGGATGAAAATAGACTTCCTTCAGTTATTTCAGATCTTTTTTTATACTTAGCTGATAGATGGATGGATAGATAGATAGATAGATAGATAGGTAGATGGAGAGGCGGATAGACAGCATAAATAGCTAGGTATGAAGAGGTGAATGAACTGATAATCGACCCAAAATTCACTTTGTTTAGCATAATGTCAGTGGGTATGGGCCAGTTGGTATATATTTAGGCTGATGAATGAACGAATATTATAGAGAATGAATGAATGTGTGTACTACGAGTAAAGACAGTAGTGGGTACGAATGAATGAGTGATTGAGTGGGTGAGTGAATGAATGAGTGGGTGTGGAATGCGGAGAATGAGTGACTCAGTAAAGGGAGGCGCAGATATATGAGTAGCTTTGTGTGTGTGTGTGTGTGTGTGTGTACAGACGTATGAGTAGCTTTGTGTGTGTGTACAGACGTTTGAGTAACATGTGTGTGTGTGTGTGTGTAGGTCATCGTGCAGCACACTCTTCTACATTTTGCACTGGATGAAGAATTGTGAAAGAAAATACGAAACTGAAGACACTGGCAAGAAGAGAGTTTAATGGAGAGACTGTTTATCCTTTCACTCCCAGGAAGTCATATTTATTCATTACTTATTGATTTATTTTTACTTATTGCTATTTTAACGTTTATATTCACTTTAAGACAAATTTAGTACTAGAAGGGTTAGATGTGGAAATGTATGGTACGTACGAGGACTTCTGGACCTGAGGGAACGGGCTCTTAACTATGTGCCCAGAGTCGTGCATATAAAGAAAAAAAAAAAACACCTCTTGATTGTGTTAAGGTTAGGTTTGTTTATTTTTTATATTTTATTTTTTTTTACTGGAGAGGTTACATACAGCTTTCATTAACCCCAGAATTACTATAGGGGTTCTCCTTAGCTGAATAAAATGGACAGGTTAGTAGGAAAAATAAGCTATGATGTACGTGATGCATGCGAAAGGGATAATAATTGACGGGTACGGATACTAGAGGACGCATTATGACTTACGCGCGCACACACACACACACACACACACACACACACACACACACACACACACACACACACACACACACACACACACACACACAGAACAGTGGTGCAGTGAAGGGCAAAAGGTAGCAAGCAGTAGTAGTGTGTGATCCGGGACTCCAAATCCTCTCTATGTACTTTAACCTGTTCAAGTGGGGGCATCACCTGACTCGAACAGTTCCTCATCTCCCTGAACTTTAAGCTTGAGGATCGACTAATATATACAGGAATCAGACACCCCCACGCGGCCAAAAACGTATGATAAACAAAACGTGATATACCAGTGTCATGTGGTGTGCTTGTGTGACGGTGTGGAGGAGGTGTGTGGAGGGTGTAAGTGATGGACCACGGTGTTCGCCAGTCGAAGGCTTGTGGTTTGGTGTTGAAGGTGTATGTTAAGGTGTGTTTTTGTTGAAGATGTATGATGAAGGCTGTGTTTTTGGTGTTGAAGGTGTATGTAGTTGTGCAGCAGCGTTAGTGTCCACCCGGATGCTCGGCGGTGCTTGTGGATGAGGCAGTGATCTTGGGTCCCGTGCCTGATGAGTGGCATGTTCGTGATGGTGACAGCAGAGGCCAAGAGATTTGATCCTGTCTCAACCCCCAGTGACGTGCCAAGAGTTCAGAGGATTGGCCTGACGCAGCGGCACTTTGATCCGCCTACCTCACACAACCCAGAGTATTGCAACAGCCTAATGACCTGCAGAGAACCTTATCCAATGTCGTAGTTCCCCGATACCCCGAGGAATTTTAACTTGATGGATCCGACAAATGAGACCGCGAGGCCCAGGGATTCTGCTGCCCGAGCGTAACTATGACCTCATTTTGCGAAAAGGACAAACAAAGGAGAATGCAGAATCCTCCCATATATTTTGTTCCTTATGTAAAAAGAGATCGTGATTTTGGGAGGGAATTGACCAAAAATTTGTGAATGTCAACTGAGAGGCCCACCAATGCAAGGTTAGAGTACTTTGGGGGGGATTGAAAGGTTTTGTTTGGATATCACTTGGAGGGAGGAAAAGATGGTGATGGTGATGATCCCTGGTAGTAAAGACACTTAACTCAGACAGAGAGAGAGAGAGAATATGTGTTGCCTTCGCTCCCTCTCCTCCATCTCCACGCTTCCGTCTTCGATCCCCCTCCCCATCTCCCCCTTCCCTTCCCTTCCCTTTCTTTCACCTCACGCTTCCTTCTTTCCTTTCCCTCTCCTCTGTCAATTTCCCCATTTCCCTTCACTCCCTTCTTTGCTACCGGCACCCCCTCACCAGGTCTTCCTTCCTCTTTCCTCCCCTCTCCCCATTTCCCCTCATTTCTTCCCAGCCCCCTCCCCCTCCCCTTTTCTCCTCATCTCTTCCTCTCCCTCTTTCCCTTCACCTCTCCTTCTCTAATCTTTCTCCCCTTTCTCCTCCATCAATCTGTGTATTCCTTCTTCATCCTTTCTTTCGTTCCTGCGTCCTTTCCACTCCCCTCCCCTCCCTCTTCATTCCACTTCTTCCCCCTTCCTTCTCTTCCCCTCCCCTCCCCCTCTTTATCCCCTCCTCCTTTTTCCCTCCCCCTCCTTTTCCCTCCCCTCCCCTCCTCCTCCTGCTTAACGTTACCTGAGCTCATCTAGCATGGTTAATCTCAGGGGGACGGGGAAGAGGGAGGGGAAAGTGGGGGAGTAAAGAGGGGACGAGGGAGGTGAAGGGAATGAAAGACAGAAAGTGCATGGGAAGAGAACAGGAGGAGAAAGAAGGGAATTGGAGGGGAGAGAGTGAGAGAGAGGGGGGGTGGAAGTGAGGGAAGAAGAAAAAATGAGGAATGAAGGAGAGAAAGAGGAGTTGAACAGGGGTAGAGGATGGGAGAAGAGAGAGAAAAGGAGAGGGTGAGAAGGAAGAGGGGAGAGTAATCATACCACCTCACTACACCATCGTACTTTACTACCATAACACCACACCACACCGCACTGCAACCTCTCCAAACCACAATATCCCACCACATCACACCACACTGCAACACCTCATAACCACACTATCTCACCACACCATCACGACTAGAAAGTTACACCACACCCCTCCACACCACATTACGCTACCACACCACCACCGCAACGCCAGTAAGGGGCTAGAATGTCTGGTGTTTATGTTAATGACAGGTCGTAACGTAACCCTCCTTGTGTGTGTGTGTGTGTGTGTGTGTGTGTGTGTGTGAAGAACAAGATAAGTGTGTGTATAGGGAGTATGAATGTAAAAAGCTGATATGGTGTGTGTGTGTGTGTGTAGAACAAGATAAGTATGTGTATAGGGAGTATGAATGTGTAAAAAGCTGATATGGTGTGTGTGTGTGTGTGTGTGTGTGTGTGTGTGTGTGTGTGTACAAGAGTGAGTTGCATGTGAGACACACACAGAACCATCCTCGAATTTACAAACTGATTTTTAGTGAATATTGTTGTGTATAAGCCTTTTAATGTTCCTTTAAGTTTTAGTGGTTATCTATCACTATCTTTCTGTCGCATTATCTCTCCATATATTGATCTGTATATATTATGTATCTATCAGACTGTCTAATACGGACGCCTAATCCCAGAGTTCATCAGGGGTCGTGGTGATAAAAGCCTTTCCTCCAAAACTAAATTTTAATACCGCCATTAAAAGTCAGCAGAAAATAACGTAAACACAGCCAAGTCGAGTTTGGTGAATTCGGTGACAGTGGCAGATCCGGCTCAGTCCCCTCAAGCGCAGCGATACGAATCCGTCCGCCGGGGTAATCACTCTTTCGGTCCATCTCTTCGTTTCGGTGCCGCTTATCAGAGGGGACGCGGGATAAAGAGGGCATCAACGAGCCGAAACCGTATCCTTATAAGCCGGGTAGCCATCAGGGGGACGAATAATCCAGCCTTATACAGCTGTGTCAGTGTTGTCCCCTCCCCCCCCCCGTGACGTCACCAGGCCTTTTGCAGACCCTTGAGTGTAAACAAAGATGGCTGCCGAAAAAAACAGGAGAGCTTTGGAGTCACCGTGCTTTGGATGTGTAATAATAGTAATAATAATAATAATAATAATAGTAGTAGTAGTAGTAGTAGTAGTAGTAGTAGAATAATAGTAGTAGTAGTAGTAGTAGTAGTAATAATAATAATAATAGTAGTAGTAGTAATTTTCGTTTTATTATCTATGTTCTGCGGATGTCGGCTGAAAATACTCGGAATATTAACCACTTCACACCGAGAGATATTTTCCTGGCTACATTTATGCATTTATTGGTAATAAAAAACAAAAAGAAATTGCAAAAGACTTCAAACGAAACAAATAGCAACACAACTAAGCCATGGCCGAAATTTTATTATAGAGAAAACTGTGATATCTAATTCTGTGAGTTGAGGAGGAAAAGGTCTGTGAGTTGAAGAAAAGGTCCGTGAGTTGAGGAGAAGAAGATCTGTGAGTTGAGGAAGAAAAGGTCTGTGAGTTGAGGGAGAAAAGGTCTGTGAGATGAGGGAGAAAAGGTCTGTGAATTGAGAGAGAAAAGGTCTGTGAGTTGAGGAAGAAAAGGTCTGTGAGTTGAGAAGGAAAAGGTCAGTGAGTTGAGGAAGAAAAGGTCTGTGAGTTGAGGGAGAAAAGGTCTGTGAGTTGAGGGAGAAAAGGTCTGTGAATTGAGAGAGAAAAGGTCTGTGAGTTGAGGAAGAAAAGGTGTGTGAGTTGAGGAAGAAAAGGTCTGTGAGTTGAGGGAGAAAAGGTCTGTGAGTTGAGAAGGAAAAGGTCAGTGAGTTGAGGAAGAAAAGGTCTGTGAGTTGAGGAAGAAAAGGTCTGTGAGTTGAGGAGAGAAAGGTCTGTGAGTTGAAGAGAAAAAGGTCTGTGAGTTGAGGAAGAAAAGATCTGTAAGTAAAGGAAGAAGAGGTATGTGAGTTGAGGAAAAGGTCTATGAATTGAGGAAGAAGAGGTCTGTGAGTTGAGGAAGAGAAGGCCAGTAAGTTGAAGAAAAGGTCTGTGAGTTGAGGAAGGAAAGGTCTGAGTTGGGAGAGAAAAGGAATTAAATTAGCCTACCTCAGCCTAAAGGGGTCAGTAGGCTAACCATATCTGCTACTGAAGAGCGCCCACACAAGCCACACTGAGTCAGGGTGATGCGTAGGCACGAGGGGACACACCGCCGAATTTTTACTCACCTAGTTACATAGCCTTGTGCAGCAGAAGCGATATGTGGGCCATTCTGACGCCAAGTTCAAGCACCTTATCAGTCGTGGCATCAGAGAGAGAGAGAGAGAGAGAGAGAGTGTGTGTGTGTGTGTGTGTGTGTGTGTGTGTGTGTGTGTGTGTGTGTGTGTGTGTGTGTGTGTGTGTGTGCCGTACTTCCTTGCTAAGTTTTGCTTTTTTACTTGTTCTCCTCTCTCTCTCTCTCTCTCTCTCTCTCTCTCTCTCTCTCTCTCAGTCCTAAATCCTTATCAGCCAGTAATCCAGCCTAAGAAATTTAACAAGATATTTTACGACTTCTGAGGCATAGGGAAGAAGACGAGGTACAGAATTAAGTATAGCATAAAAGTAAAAGTGAAGATGATTTGAGAGATAGCTGGACCTGTTTGGGTAGGGGGATGGACCTCTTTCAGCCTGAGAACTGCTTGACGCCTTTCCCTAAGCGATGTCGTCTGATGTTAACCGGTGTTGGATCTGAGAGAGAGAGAGAGAGAGAGAGAGAGAGAGAGAGAGAGAGAGAGAGAGAGAGAGACGTTCTCGTGATGAAGTGAGCAGATTAATAGATTTTTCTTTTTACTACTTGAGAGAGAGAGAGACAGACAGACAGAGGGGGAGACGTTCTTGTGGTGGAGTGAAGGGTTTAATATATTTTTTAATCACTTCACTCAAGGAACATCATTCCCCGGCAGGATAAATTCGCCTGGCGTTAAGCAAACTGTAATCCTAAACCTTTTTTTTTCCTCAGCAGAAATACCCAATACATTACCTCAGACACTACGCTTGTTTGACTCTTATTTTGCTTAATATTACCATCTCCATCGTGAATATTGAGTTACGGATTTGCACTATTGATGCTAGTCATGAAGAAGTGCTATGAAAAGCATGCAGTGGCGTCGTGTTGTTAGCTATGTGAAATAAACAGCAACAAGACAAAAATTTGGGCCAAGTTTGAGCAAATGGATATAGTGCATTTAACCCTTGGACAGTGGATGGCTTCCCTCCTGTCAGTTTAAATCCTGTGGCATCAGTCAAGAGGAAAGTGCAGGGAGTCATTAGCCATCGTTTAGCGGCTAGCATGGTTAATATGAGAGTTGTTTCCTTTACTGAGAAACAGTTGCCTTGAAGTAGCGAGAATGAACTATACTCTTCACTTTAACACGGTCTAAAACTGCCACATATCCATCTTGAATGTTGAGGTGAAACAGTATATTACTAATATACAGTATGATGGTAGTCTTAGAAGTGCTATAGAAATTATATAGAGCTGTAGGAGTGTCCGTCTCTGTCACTGAGTTACTGGAAATAAGTAGTAAATGCACTAAGATCTCCTAGTTAAAATAAATGAACTAGTAAAATACGTCACGGTACAGAATAGGTTGAAGACGTCAGCTAGACCCACACCGCACCACACCACGTCATACAATATACTAGATAAGGGAATTGGTGAAGGCAGTGAAGGATAAAAGCATTGCGAGCATTAAAGATAGGCAGTGACGTGGGGCAGACGCAGCAAGCAGTGGGATGGGTAGCTATAAAGTTAGTTGATTCACTGACTCATGTGTAGTGTGTGTGCAAGCTAGAGTGTCATATTTGGTTTCCACTCTCTCTTTCTGCATCTCTCTCTAGCTGTTTCTGCATCTTTCTCTCTAGGTTCTTGTCTGTTGTCTTTATTTCTGTAATTTTTCTTTTCTTTTCTCTGCCTCTGTCTGTCATTTGGATTCTCTTCCCTTCCTTCCCTACCCTTCCTGTCTACCACTAATACCACAATCTATGGAATACAAGATAAAAGGTGTCGGATTGGAAGTTGCTGACCTCTTCACAACCAGGGTTGGCTCGTAAGCAGAATAAAATAGTTTGAATGTAGTAACGATATATGTAAGAAGGAAGTCATCTTATTAAAGACATAATCCCTTCATTTGAATAAGGTAATTAATTTTTTTTAAAATTATTTTCGGCCGATGTTATTCAGTTTAGGAAGAGACATGAGGTTAAGGTGTTAGTGGAGACTTTCTCTTCCCTTCACTACAAATGGTCTCTCCAAAGTTGAAAAATCGTTGGAAAACATGAATAAAAGAATGTTTTGGGATTGAAGGGATAAATGAAGACAGCTTTTAACTCGTTCAATACTAGATCTCTCCAGTACGCTAGAAAAAGATTGCCTACGGGCTGTCGTAATAAACAAACTCATCGCACTTCAGAGGTTTAATTGAGGTAGTTTCAGATCCTTCAGCTTCGAGGGGGTTCCTTAAGCTGAATAAAATGTACTGGCCATAGCAAAAGTAAGATTTAAATAAGTCACGGTGTTGTGCGAGTCAGCAAAGGTTGTTTGTCACCCCTTCAGCTCAAGAACGTATTTTTCATTTCCTTCTTACTAACTCCAGAGGATTTTATTATTGCCACCACGAAAGGTCTTCCCTGGAAAATGGTGTTGCAGTATTGAGAGTAAAATAATTCCCATCCATCCCACACTAAAGAGATCCAAGCAAAGAGTGTCAAACCCAGTGATATATACAGTATAACTGGGTGAACAGCTCACTAACGAGACAAAGAGCTCTTGTGGTCAAACGGGGTGTCGTCTTCAGCGCTACATACGACGTCACTTTAGCCTTTGTACACTAACTTGACCTAGATCTTGGCCATTTAGCAGATTATTTCATGTAGCTCAGTGGCAGACAGAGACGGTACAACATCCTTTTCGTTACACCTGTTCCTGACTAGCACCGTATTTTATTGTTTATCCATTATAACTAAGCCTGCAAGATGGAGGAATGGAAAATTTAGGCCAAGAGTAAAAGCAGTATAGTGGGGTTCTTCCATGTTGATACCTGAGCCATTTTATTTTCCCTCTCTCTCTCTCTCTCTCTCTCTCTCTCTCTCTCTTTTTACCTCCGCTATTTTTTTCTTCCGCTTTTGTTGAAATATTTTCTTTGTTTACCTCCGCTGTTTTCTTTGTCCTCCGCTTTTCTCTCTCTCTCTCTCTCTCCGCTATTTCCTTTTTTGTCCTCTGCTGTGTTCTTTTCCTCCGCTGTTTTTTCCCCTCTGCCATATATTTCTTCCTCTGTTTTCTTGTTTTCCTCCGCTTTGTTCTTTCCTGCTATTTTTTGCTTTTTCATTTCTTACCTCCGCTATATTCTTTAGTTTTTTTTTTTTCTTTCTCTTTCCCCGTGTCAAAATTTGGGCCCTATTGTAGGTGGCACGAAGCTTCTTATCAACCATTCCTCAGCGATTTATTTATTTATGCCCTTTTAATATCAGTATAGTTTGCTTCAAGTGTACAAGCAGATATTGAATTATGCTGTTCAGATTAAATAGCAAAGGAAGAGATATTACGAAATCTTCACTTAGCATTCGTCCGTAAATGAGTCTAGTTTTCTCGCTGGTTAAGGATGTTCCCCAGTAACTTTTTCTTGGCGATTTATTTTTCGATATGGCTAATTAATATCCCTTTGCACGTCATTTATGCAGAGTATGGCGATGTTGGAAGGATTTATGTAACAGGGGAGGACAGAAGGTATAATGAACAAAATAAATCGCTTAGGAAAAGGTGATGGGAGCTACCTCAGTCACCGAGAATGCTTTTTTTTTTATTTTTTTATGCAGAGTATGGGGATATTGGAAGGATTTATGTAACCCGGGAGGACAGTAAGGTGTAATAAAATAAATCGTTTAGGAAAAAGTGTTACGGAACTTCCTCGGTCGGCGAGAATACGGGCCTTTTGCCTCTGGTTCTTCGTGGCTTGGTGTGTGTGTGTGTGTGTGTGTGTGTGTGTGTGTGTGTGTGTGTGTGTGCGTGTGTGTGTGTGTGTGTGTGTGTGTGTGTGTGTGTGTGTGTGTGTGTGTGTGTGTGTGTGTGTGAGGGCTTCTCTGTGTGGGTGTAGTCTGCATTATATTCGGAATCAAAATTGTTGTTGTTGTTGTTAGCTGTTTATATTGTCAGAATCATCATAATCACTATCATCAACATTCTCGTCATAATCATCATCATCAACATCATTGTCATCATAAGTACCATCACCGCCGTCATGTTCACGTGTTTATTATCATTAAAATAAGAAGCACTGTTGTCATATTTATCTAATCATCATCATCATCATCATCAAAATATCGCCTTTCTCATACTCTTCATCAGCATCATCCACCCAGTGATCATCAGATGGGGTTTGTATAGGAATCTGGGGCAGGAGAAGTTGTGTAGCCCTCGTTAACTCCTTCACTACAAGAAATCACCCTTGAAACTGAATAAACTCGTCAGATGACTACAAGGATACACTGGCAGAGTTGTCCTTGGGGTGAAGCGAGTTGACGCAAGTAAATGTCAGGCGCTAGAAACTAAAAAATGTACACAGAAAAATCTTAGTATTTTTATTTTGCCCGTTAAAGATAAAAGCCACTCCCTGTGTCAGAGACCTTGGGGTTCATATTTATGAAGATGTTCACTTTGTCTCATCAGTGTCATGAAGTGGTGGTAGTGGAAGTTGTTGTCGTGGCTCCAAGTTCATCCGAAACGTGAACCAAAGGGACTGCAGGCTACGTTAACCTCTTCCAGCAGTCCACCATATTCCTTTTCGGGGGACAGGGAAGTAATTGAAGGACGTTTGTATAACCAGGCAGTGGAGCCGCCGAGTTACAGTGTTGCCACCACAGAAAGGCCTCCATCACGCATGAGGCACTGAAGGAGGGAAATACAGTGCCAGGATTTACTGTCGGAGGTCTGGTATATAGGAGTAGAGATTCTTACCACTGTACAGCATCGTGGTTTTTCTCTTTTAAGTTCTACGATTCTCGGTGCAGGGGGACAAATTTGTAGCAGCTTAGAAAAGAACAGCTTAATTATCTTTTGGTTCAAGGGCCTATGAAGAAAGCCCGTGATAATATTTTTTGTGTATTAAAACAGACAAATATTTAAACGAATCTGTCTTTCCCCCCTCCTCCTCCTCTTTCCTTCCTTCCTGGCCCCACCTTTGCCGTTCCCCTTTCGCTTCCTGAATTTTCATGCAACTAGGACGCCATTAACGTTTAAGAGGGGAAGAGGGGGGTTAAGGAAGAGGAGGAGAAGGTGGAGGAGAGCGAAGAAAGAAAATGAGATAATGAACATGAAAGAAGGGGATAGGGTGGTTTGAAGAAGAGTTGGAAAAGGTGGAAGGATGAAAAATTGAAGAGGAAGAAGGGAGATTGGGAAAAGGAAGAATTGAATGAAAGGAAATGATGGAAAGGAAGATAGTAAAGGTGGACAAGGAAAGGAGGAAGGGTGGGGAGATGGGAGAAAGGAGGAAGAAAACAGGGAGGGAAGGGGGGGTAGAAGGGAGAAAAAGGGAAAATAGAAGGGAGAGAAATGAATTAAAATTAAAAGGTGGAAAGGAAGATACTGAGGGTGAAGAAAGAGAGAAGGAAGGGAGAGGAGTAGAATGGGGAGAGGATGAGGAGAAGGAAGAGAAACTAAGGAATGGAAGAAGGGTGAGAAATGGGGGAGGTAAAAAGAAAACAGAGGAAGGAAAGGAAAGAGGGGGAGGGAGAGAAGGTATGTTAGGGCAATAGAAGAGAAGGGAAAGAGAAATAAAAAAAAAAGAGAAGAAAGGAGGTTAGAGACTGAAGGAAAGAGGAAAAGGAAGAAAGAGAGGGGAAAGGAAGGGCAAGGGACTGAAAGGAATGGGAGGGAAGGATTAAATGACACTTTAAATCTTTGTAGGTGAGGAGATTAGGCTGGGAGTCGAGATTAGGAGGGTGTGTGTGGTGGTGAGGGAAGGAGTGAGGTGTGTGTGGTGGTGAGGGAGGGGGCGAAGTGTGTGTGGTGGTGAGGGAGGGGGTGTGGTGTGTGTGATGAGGGAGGGTGAGATGGAATGAAGGTGTGAGGTGGGGTGATGGTGTGTGTTGAGGTGGGGTGAGGGTGAGTGGTGAGGTGGGGTGAGGGTGGTGTTCGGTGTTTGTGTGTGATGTGAGGAGAGTGAGAGGTGTAGTGTGGTGAGGGAGGGTGTACGATGAGGCGCGCGTGTTGGTTGAAAAAGGATATGAGGTGAGGTGGGGGTGTGGTGTGGTGAGGGAGGGTGTGCGATAAGGCGCGCGGGCGTGCGTGTTGGTTGAAAAAGGATATGAGGTGAGGTGGGGGTGTGGTGAGGGAGGGTGTGAGGTGAGGTTAGGGTTAATTATATTCAGTAAAGAAAGAACCAGACACTGAAAACCTGCAAATGTTGTCCCTTTTAAAGAAAATTGAGCAAAATGAGAACTGAATGCAAGATATAGTCATTTTCATATGGCCGGAAGCATTGCATTTAAAAGATTAAGAGATCATAGTGAGTCCCAAGGGCAAAGTGAGGAAGACATTGCCAGAATCGACCAGTTGTACACCATAAGAACTGAATAACTAGCTCGATGAAGTGACGATTGTTCTTGTTCTTAATTGTTTCCAGTATAATATTGTCTTGGTAGGATCATCAGTGGGAATCTTGAGACTTCCTGTTTTCTCATAGGTCAACCCTAGTATCTTAACTTCAGCTAGTTCCAGACGATTTTATTCAGCGTAGTGAGTCATAGGCGCCAGAGAATATTAAGGGCCTTATTTATATACCCCGGGTGTCAGTGGTTAGCAAAAAAGGAGGCGACTGGGGTGAACGGTCAGTCAGTGGTGTGTAGTTAGTTTCAGAGCCGCGTTGGTGTAGATCATTACATAGGGGAGGTGAAAGTCCTGAGCAGGAAAGAAATTATTGTTTTCTCTTGCTCTGGGTTAGAACTGAACAAGCTAAACGGAATAAATCATCTGGTGTCAGCAAGTAGTCGAATGTAACGTGCAAAATAAATCGTGAGGGAGCATCCTAAGGCCACTAGTAGACGGTAAATATTCTTGCTTTTATCAGGCGGTTTTATTTAAGAACATACTCCTTTTCCCTTAACTTGGCCTAAAAATTGACATCTTTCCACCTTGAACACTCAGCTGTAATAATGGATTAGCACTAGAATATGATGCTAGTCACGAAGAAGTACTGTGGAAAGGGTGTAGTTAGTGCATTGTCATTTTGTGCCACAGGGCTACGTGAAATAAGGTATAAATGGAAAATCTGGGCCAAGTTAAGGTGAAAACTACTATATTTCAATTACTTGGTCCAGATTTTCATTCCTTACCAGCTTATTTCACGTAGGTCGGTGGCAGAATAAGACTATTGAGGCTATACATCCTTGCTAGAGCACTTCTTCGTGACTAAACTCATAGTCTAGTGTTAATCTGTTGCTATAACTAAGTATTCAAGAAGGAAGGATGGAAATTTTAGGCCAAGTTATAAGTAAAACGAGTATATTAATGAAGAGGTTAAGAAGAACTATATCTAATCCCTCCAGTTCTAGGCCAGGAAGATTATAAGAGTGACGTCCTAGAGTGAAGGCGAAATATGCAGAAAAACTTGCTGAGAAAGAGTTGCTAAGAGCCTCACAAGACCATGAACGTGACCCTTATTATTTTAGGTAGCTCTTGCTTCTAAGGTTTCCCAATTGATTTTTTTGTTTTTAATAGTTTGCGTGCACGTGTGTGTGTGTGTGTGTGTGTGTGTGTGGAGAGAGAGAGAACCTCATGTGTGCTTGTGTGTAGGGAGTACGGAGGAAGAAAATGTGGCAAGAAGGAGAGAGAATGCGTGTGTGTGTGTGTGTGTGTGTGTGTGTGTGTGTGTGTGTGTGTAGGGAATACGAAGGAAGAAAATGTGGCAAGAAAGAGAAGTGTGTGTGTGTGTGTGTGTGTGTGTGTGTGTGTGTGTGTGTGTGTGTGTGTGTGTGTGTGTTGCATCACCCACCCCTGTTTGCATATTGCCTCGCCTGTCTACTTAACGCCTCACTTTCATTCCACTCTGTTTATTCTCTCTCTCTCTCTCTCTTTCTGTGTGTGTGTGTGTGTGTGTGTGTTACTTAACATTTGTGCCAATTCTCAGTTACCATATACTTTTCTGATAAATGTGTTATAAGGAATCTCGATATAGTTAAAGATTGCGTATAAATGTTCATTCAGAGACCTACTTTATTCCCTCTGGTGCGTCTTCTTCCAAACGTTCAATTTGCTTCGTCATTTATGTCTTCATTTCGATTCATACTTGGCACAGTTGTTTCTTAGGGAGATGTATTCAGACACCCTTTTCGCTCTTTTAATGTTGGTATTTTAAAGGGATATATGGGGTTAAAGGTAAGGCCATGCAAACATTTTTTCTCTATGATTTTGTAGTTTCATTAATCAACAGGGGAATTTGCATACGTATATTAGTGTATCATAACTGCGGAGACCATACTGCATTCCTTCATTTATTTATTTTCATTCAATATTTTTTCCCATGTATGTTTCTTCATTTGTCACTTTTTAACATTCATTCCGCGTGGACTCCTTCAGCTGACGAAATGAGGAAGCTACATAACACACGAGTCAAGTTTGAAGTGTGCGTGGAGGATGAGGACCCTGAGTGTGGCGTGTGGATTAGTCAAGGTATGTTCAGTTTTAGCGTATCGGTTTCTGCCATGCCTCCTTTACGTTAGTTCATGTTATTTCAGCATTTCTCTTTTTCTCTGTTCTCTCCTGTACCATCACTAAGTCGTTTTTTTTTCCTGTATTTTGTTTCATTGTTCCGTTTCTCTTGTGGTTTGATCAGTTTCAGTATTATTCTTTGTTTTAGCATTTAGGCAGGACATTGTGACTAAACATACGAACTTGACTCAGTCTTTTAAAAATGCAAAAAGTTCAGAAGTGTTAGGTAAGAACACACACACACACACACACACACACACACACACACACACACACACACACACACACACACACACACCGCTTTGGCATTTTTTGACCCAGAAAGGAACATACCCCACAAGCTTCCCTTCTATCATGTCTTCAAGTCTACACTGTATGACCCTGCACTGCGCATCTAGCTCTGCCATATTGGGATCGTGACGTCATTAGTAAACAACTTAAGCTGGATAAGGGTTAACGTGACACAAACTGCGCGGCTGTATTACATTGATTATTTAACTGCTTGGGATATATATATTTTTTCACTTTGTTTTTTATTGATTTGTTTCATGTATGTGAGGTGCATATATAAAGCAAAAGAAGAACGACGGGTTTATTACACAAATCATTTAAAGATTTTTTTTTAACTGCCTAGGGTATATAATTATTTTTGGGCTATTTTTGATTAAAGAATACATTTTTTTATAGATGTATGTGAGGTGCATATATAAAGCAGATACTACAACAACAACAACAGCTGCTACTATTAATACTAAGACTACTGTTACTAATAATAATATGTGCAGTGCAAGTTTTGAGGCAGGATTCCAGGGGCTTGAATGATATGCGAATGAATGTCTTGCCCGTTTTACTGGGGATTAATTATTTTGGTATTTCTCATTTTTGCGTTTTCACTTTCCCTGTTTCTGCCTAACCTCATCCTTAGGTGAGGGAAAGTTCAAGATGATGACAGTGAAGATGATGATGGTGAAGATGATGATGATTATATTCTTTATTGCCCCCACTAACCTCATATGTTACATGGGAGAATGGGGTTAGGATAAGAAGATATAAGGGACGCTAGATATCTCAGAAAAATGTAGATATGCAGGTTTACTCAGCAATATTATCACAGCTGTTCACACACAAACACAATGCGTCTGTGAGCTGGATGGGTGGGCACAGTCTTCACGTTTTACTTGGTTTTCGTGTTGGTCAGCGCGATGTGTGGTCAGGGTCATTGAGTGGACTTGGTTTTCGTATCGTATTTTTCACAGCACTGAAGAATAGGTCGGTGTACCAGCCTCCATAGGTGGATACGGTATTAAATATTATTGTCAATTCTGCGAAGTAGGATGCTTAAAATTTTCGGCAACGCGCCCTGTACCATTGCATTAGACTCAGGCTGTGTGTGTGTGTGTGTGTGTGTGTGTGTGTGTGTGTGTGTGTGTGTGTGTGTGTGTGTGTGTGTGTGTGTGTGTGCGCGCGGCTAACTCGTCCTAGGCTGTTCGATGGATTTGAAAAATTCACAGGTGAGTTCAACTGGTTACTGGGAAGATTTTTGCAACCATGATTTTTACGGGTGTCAGTCCCCCTAACCAAATTAAAATTCCTAGAAATTGGGAAAGGAGGACAGGTTTGGCTTTGATATCTTAGTACATGTTGTACAAAGGACTATCATCCGTAACGCGATAGGCCCTACTTGGGACGCGCGATCACTCCCCCCCTCCCATGACTCTTGGGGGTCAGCCACCCAGAATAAACAGAAATAGGAGAAAGAATTGAATATAACTTCCCAGGTGAGTTCATCTGGTTACTCCGAAAGTTTTCCACTATTTGCAGCTTTCCACTCATGATTTTAATGGGGACCAGCCCCCCCCCCCAATAAATTTACATTTTCAGAGATAGCGATATGAGGCCAGATATGGATACGATGTCTTCGTACATTCTGGACAGTGGACTTTCATCAGTAATGCTGTATTTAGGGAGCGTGACCCCCCGTGATTCTTTGAAAGGTCAGCCCCCTCCCACAAATAGAAATATATATATAAGAATTAATAGGGGATGGTGAGCACACGGATTTCAACGAACTCGGCACATACTTCGGAGGATTGGGTATGCATTTTCCTTGTTTTCTCTGAATGCACAGGGTGAAACCACGTCTATGATGTCCACTCTTTCAGACGCAGTGTGTCCACGCATCTCGATCGGAACTTGAATTTGGCCCTCTCTTGTATTTTGTTTTTCACTTGGAAGGAACAGTAATAATGCAGGCTCGTGGCCTTTGGTTCCTTCTTCCTAGCATAGAAATAAATAAATAAATAAACAGTAAAAGAAGCCCGTACTATTCCCATTATTTTCGAATACTTGTTCGTAATATCTCTTTTAATGAGAATTGTAAAGCACAAAGCTGGGTATATGAGTTACCGTCTTCAGTATCGTGGCTTATTATTATTATTATTATTTTGCTGCTACGGACGATTTATTTAGGGGGTACTGAAGGTCATACTAGCCTTTATAATTATGAAAAAGATTATTCCAATTAAAAATTTTGACAGGTTAAGAATTGTAACATTATTCTTATTATTGCATTAAGTTTATGATAATTGTGTCTGGTTGCATATGGTTCCAGATTATTGCACTGAATTGCAAGTGGAAGATATGTTAGTTTTTATAAGTCTTTCCATAATTAATTCTTGCAACTGACTTGATTTTTATTCAGCTTAAGGAGGACCTCTTGTAGTAAAGGGGTTGAGGGCTGATCAGCTAGTTTACGTGTAGACCCGCTAGGTGTGGATGTGAGTTGGGTAGTAATACAGGTTTCTCTCTCTCTCTCTCTCTCTCACACACACACACACACACACACACACACACACACACACACACACACACACACACACACACACACACACACACTAACAACGCATCCACTGACGTCTATAAGAAGCATAGCAACCGCAGCACCAATTATCACTTCATGCTCTTAGTCGTGAATTAAGACCCTGTTCTTTGAGGCGTATGCGACTCCCTGACACATCTTCCCCAGCGATTGATTTTAATATAATGGATTTTGGTCTGTTCTTGTTGTCTTTATATGTATGATTATTTCTGAAGTGGTGGTACAGACCGTGATTGAGCTGGAGAGGTAGGTATTTGAATGAAATTTGGAGGGAAGGCAGCCTGTTTGTGGAGGACAGAGTAAAATGGAGGCAATTTTTTTTCAGTTTTTTTACATATCATTGCAGTGGAATTGTAGTAAAAAGCTTGGATGAGGAGAAGTTGGAGAGGTATGTGAATGAAAACTGATTGGAGGGGAGGAAGCTTGATAGTAGGGGACAGGGTGACATGGAGACGATTTCTTTGTGGCTGTCAACTCCGGGATTAAAATGTCTGGTAGATGGGTGGATGCATATAGTGAATGCTGGCTACCGTCGATCATTCTCAGGCAAATAACACTGCCATTAGCAAATTGAGTTGAGACTAGCAAATCGAGTGAAGTTGAGACTCCGTTTTTATTACACTATGTGAGGTATATTTTTCCCGACAGTGCCCAGCCAGTGTTGAGAAGTACTTAGCTAGTTCCGACACATGATTAAGCTTACATACACACACACACACAAAGAATGGGAGTTCCCGGAGAGTAAGTGTGGCTTCTTGTGATCTGATGTGCTGTTATTTAATAGTGACCTTTTTCATGAATAAACCACTGTACATCTGAAAAGTAACTAGCCATATACTGTACATACCGGTAAATAAACTGGGTAGAAAGAGATACCCAGAGGCCTGCTAAACCAACGAGAATTAGGGCCATATAGAACAATATTGCCGTGATAAGTTTCAAGCACGTCTTCCTTAGTGATTCACCTTAAATATTACACCGTTGTCTTGTGGGTTGTCAGTGCCTTCTATATGTGTTCATAGTTTGCTAACGTAACACATATGAGAATACCTACTTGCCAAATGCAGAACAGAGTAGTAAGACAATGGTTATATTATGAGGTCTCTGAATATGACGAGAATATGGTTCACAGAGGACTCGTGGATTTTATATTTACTTGTTATATATTTATGAAAAAGCTCTACTCATGTTCGTCCTCTGTGCTTCTGAATCCTGCCTCACCCCGTCTCTATGGTGGCTATTAGGGTTGGGATGATGATGGTGATGATGATGATGATAGTTACCCTACTTGCGCGCATACTTTACCAGAATTCTGCCTCACCATTTTTTTTTTTTTTTCGTGGTATACTTTGAGATGATATATAATGATTATGATGATCGTGGTGGTGGTGGTGGTGGTGATCATGACTGCTGCGATTTGAAACACGGAAAAGGAAATATAGAAAAAAAAAAAATGAATGAAGAATTTGTGAAACCTGTAGGAAAAAAGTAATGTGAGAAGAATGTGAAGAATGCTTAAAAATGGTAAAGAAAAAAAATCAAGTGTTTGACAGGCATAAGGTGCGAGTTGTTGAAGCTGCTTATTTGTGTGTTGCTGCTGATGGTTTGCTTGTAGATTATGATGTGTGTGTGTGGAGAGAGAGAGAGAGAGAGAGAGAGAGAGAGAGAGAGAGAGATGGGGAGGGGAATATATTTGGTAAAAGATAGCAAACAATATGAGAGTGATGGGGAGGGGAATATTTGAGGTAACAGATAGCTAGCGATATGAGAGAGAGAGAGAGAGAGAGAGAGAGAGAGAGAGA
>NC_137002.1:2319985-2327485 GCF_032717465.1 Coenobita brevimanus | reverse complement strand
TGGCACTCAGGTGACAACATTGTGGAAGTGTTCTACTTAAGTGCCACATAAGTTCAGGTTCCACTTAAGTGCCACTTAACTAGCACTTGAGTGGAACTTAAGTGGAACTTATGTTGCACTTGAGTGGAATTTGAGTGGCACTTAAGCGGAATTTGAACTTAAGTAGCACTTGAGCGGAACTTATGTGCAACTTAAGTGGCACTTGAGTGGAATTTGAGCGGCACTTAAGTGGAACTTGAACTTAAGTAGCACTTAAGTGGACTTAAGTATAACTTAAGTGCAACTTAAGTGGCACTTAAGTGCAACTTAAGTTCCAATTAAGTGCCACTTAAGTGGAACTTGAGTGGCACATAAGTAGAACCCTTCCACATAGGTGCCACTTGAGTGCCACTTGAGGCACATAAGTTGGCACTTGAGTTGGGTCTTTAAGTTTGCGCTTGAGTTTTGCTGAAAATTTGATGGTGTGTCCCCTTGTGCCTCCGCCTCATTCCAGTCTCTTTGAATCAAGGCAAAGCCAAATTATTTTCACCTGGGAGAATTAAGACACTCCCATCTCTGTGATAATAAGTCCTAGATGAATGAAACTCTGAGCCGTAGGTATGAGGTTGATATTAATCTCCTTGGTTGCTAGTCAGATCCACCATCCAATCTGACTACACCTTGCACCTGACCAGAAAAGGGCTGTACGAGATCATTGACAGGTGTTTGTTATATCTTACACAAAAATCATATTATTGCGTTATTGTTTGTCGGCGTTCTTGATAACCTAATGACCTCCAAACTACACCACATTACTTAAAGAACGTACTGTCTGTGTAATATCACTGAAGTAATTGGGTTTTGATTTTTCCTGACATCAAGGCTAGTGTTTTTTCAGCACCATCTCCACTATACTAAGATACGTCAGGAGAGAAACAACGTATTAAGTGGGTTGTGAATGCAGTTTGATTTTGTACGATGCTATTTTGGCCGGTTGTTGTAGTAAATGAACTTTCTTATTTTGTTGTAAGTTAATTTAGATCTGTTTCATAAATCTGTAATAGGTTAGTATATGAACACTGTTACCTGTACACACACACACACACACACACACACACACACACACACACACACACACACACACACACACACACACACACACGAACTCCTTATCTTCCATCACCCCCCCTCTCCTCCACACTTCAGTAAAACAAACCAGTGATAACTTTAGCACCATTAACCCTCCATATTCCTCCCCCTCCCATCCCCTGCCCTCTCCCATCCCTTCCCTTCCCCTCCCTTCTCCCTTCCCTTCCCCTCTCCTCCCCTGCCCTCTCCCATCCCTTCCCCTCTTCTCCCCTGCCCTCTCCCATCCCTTCCCCTCTCCTCCCCTGCCCTCTCCCATCCCTTCCCCTGCCCTCCTCCCTCCCGTCACCTCCCCTCCCCTGCCTTCCCCCACCCCTTCACTTTACTTCCCTGCCTTCTCTCCTCCTTACCCCCCCCCCTCCTTTTTCTTTTCTCTCTGCCCCCCTTCTCTCACCTCCCACTCCTTCCTATCCCCTCCCCTCCCCCTTCCCGTGATTTCCGCTTTTTAAATCTTACCTATTATTAACAGAGAGAGAGAGAGAGAGAGTATAATGACCGAGTTATATATGGCACACAGAGAGGGTGTAAGTGCTAAGAATGAGTTATGTGGTACTGAGAGAGAGAGAGAGAGAGAGAGGGAGAGAGAGAGAGAGAGAGAGGACATCTGTTTGGTATAATGAGACTGTCAGCAAAGTGATTAACTCTCTCTCTCTCTCTCTCTCTCTAAAATGTCAGAATTCAGACTATGATAGAATTCATTTTTTTTTTTTTTTTGCCATACCGTAACTAATCATCATCATCATCATTGCTTTTCTAATGCTGTGAAGTGAACTGAAGCACGATGTAGGAAAGGAGTATTTATAATTATCAAAGAGTGCTAAGTGAATAATTGACCAAACAAATTATTCATTCATCATTAAAGTCCTCAGTAACCTCTGCCCCACCTCAGAAGTTAATATCATCCACACAGTTTTTATTATTATTATTATTTTTTTTGGGGGGAGGAGGGGTTTTTGATATTGCATTTTATTTTCTGCCAAGTAGATTCGTTCCATCGATTGCTTAGGTTCCATGTGGGGTAACTCTTGTCTCGATATTTAATTCAGTAATCAGTTTTTATCCTTTCCCAGTTCCTTTCCGTCTTCATCTTCCATACCTTGCATTCTTACATGTTCATTTTCCATATCAAAGGCCTTTCTTCACTGCCTTTCACGCTCACATTTCCGTCCTTCGGTATCACACACATACCTTTTTCACCTCCCTCTTGAAATACATGTTATCACTGGTTTCTCTTACTTCAGTTTTCATGAATATCTACCATATATTTCTTACATTCATCATTCGCAACCCACACATCTCTTAACAGGCCCATTTCCTCTGCTTTCATGTCTGTAAAAGCAAACTGTATCAAGGCCTTACACCCGTATGTTAGTGTGAGCATATATACGCCTTAAGAAACTTCTTAGTCACTATACTTAGAATTTGATTCATATCAGGACCTTCATAGCGCCTGCACATTTCTTTGAGCCACTCATCTCTCCACTTTCTTTGTATAAGCAGTGCACCAAGGTACTTAAAATTTTCCATCATTCCAGGTCCCAGTCTCTTCATCGACACTTTACTCGTATATACCTTTACTTCCGTTTCGCGTCGCTCACAGACCTTCACATGACTAAACCAGTCTGCGAAGATCCTGTTCGCTGTTAGCATGCAGCACAGTATCATCTGCATACATCACATTTGACGTACTCCATCACTCACACTTCATCACCACCTACTTCACTCCCCTTTCCATAACATGTTTTCATTTCTCTCATAAGCCAGCACATCTTTCTAAATGTTAATTCTGAGTGTGCAAAAGGGGCATGTATCCGGCTCAGGGAAGATGGACGCCCCTGCCCTGCATAGTCCCGGGCCACCCTTGGACAAGGTGTAACACCCGCAAGTCCACCAAAAAGGAGTAGGTGGGTGATAACCATCGTCCCGGGAGGTACTACCATGGGAGTGTGGGACCACGGTCCAGTAGCTAGCCTTGCACAGCACTTCCAGGCATGGAACTCAACCGTATTTACCAGTAGTCTGAGTCCGGGCTCAGACAACTACTCATCCATGCCACCCATACACAGCTCATCTTCATGGGGGCAATGCCTTCTTCATTTTCCCTGCACCTCCATGTGGACGGACCCTGTTCCGACTCCGGTGAGGTGCTGTCTGCCACCGAAAGGCGACTGCATGCAGGTCGATGGGTCTGCTCGACCTAACAGACCCGAGTAGAGGACGACAGTTCTAAGTAGCCTACCAGTCTATCTGTCTGCCTGTATATCAGTCTGTTCCCAGTATATAATCTCAGACTATATATATATATATATATATATATATATATATATATATATATATATATATATATATATATTGTGTTTGAGTGGTGGAGACGACCGAACCTCTGAGCAATTTTGTCCCAACTTAGTAATGATCCTTGTTTGCACGACACATAACTTCTCCCAGACTTCCTACTGTATTTTTCTACCTTGTTCTTGGGTTTCTTCTCCTTCCAGATCACTCGCTGTTACAAACTGTGTTCTCTCATTTTCCAATCACTCCATGATATACTCTTCTACCATTTCCATCCTACTTGTTCGTGGTCTTCTCCTCCCTCCCCCCTCCACCCCACAGCCACCACACACTAATGCACCCTTCCTCATTAACTCTCCTACTTAATCTCCTAGCGTTGTTGTTGGTTTCACACTCCGTTTCCTTCCAGTCACCTCACTCATACCCTACACCTTAATCTTTCACTCTACTCACCCCATAATGTACTGTTCTCTATTTTATCTCATCACTTTTTCATGCTGTCTCCTCTTCCCAACCGCGTCACTCTCATACACCCTGTTCTCTCTGCCATATCTCCCTCAATTGTTCACCGTCATCCTCTCCTTTGCCTACTAACCATCTCACACTAAGTCTCCCCAATGTACTCCCAGTGTTGTTTTGTGTTTAACTCCATTTCCTTCCAACCACATCGCCTGTAACATCCTCATCTTTCTTTCATTTTCTCTCACTTTCCACTCGCTTCATAATGTTCTGTACTATCTTATATCTCTCCTTGTTCTTCGTCTTCTTTCTCTTCCCCGCTCACACACTTTCTTACTAAAATCCTCACTTCTCTCCACCTTGTTGTTCTTCATGTCCCTCCCTCCAGCCAGCCGAGTCATACACCGTCTTAATTAGTCTCTCCTTGGTCCGTATTCTCGTAGGTTAAGAAAGCTCCCTAACACCACTTCCTTAGCGATTTATTTTGCTTACCTGTCTAATTCTGTGTTACATAAATCCTTCTGATATCGACTTACTCTGCATGAATAACGTAGAAAAGGATATTAACTAGCCATATCCAAAAATAAATCGGTAAGGAAGAGGTGTTAGGGAGCCTCCTTACCCACGAGAATCCCGGAGCTTTCCTGTATGCATTGTTTATACATTCTGCTTTCTGAATTTTTGTCTAACGTGTCTTCTTATTGATTCTCTCTCTCTCTCTCTCTCTCTCTCTCTCTCTCTCTCTCTCTCTCTCTCTCTCTCTCATTCCTATAATTTTTTTGCGTTATTTGTGGCCTTCCTTTCCATCTTCCTCTCATGTGTATATACATATTTTTTAACTCATATTTTGTCACTTTGCCTAACCCCTCTGTGTGTGTGTGTGTGTGTGTGAGAGAGAGAGAGAGAGAGAGAAGCAACATTATACCGCTAGTTTCATCAGGTTACAGATATCCTTTTTTTTTTTTTTTTTTTTTTTTTTTTTTTTTTTTTTTTTTTGGTCCACGTTAATGCAGGTTTTTATGCGTTTTTTTTTTTTTTTTTTAAGCTGCGATTTTTCTTTTCGTTTTGCGGTTTCAATTTTTTTTCCTCCTTGACTTTTGAGATTAATTTTCAGGTTTTGGGTAGTTTTCTTGATATATATTGTTTGTTTTTATTATTTTTCTTTCCTCTTCTCCCTTTTACGGTCATTTTTGTCTTATATTTACCTTTGCCTTTTCGTATATAATCGTGATGCTATTTCAGTATTCTTTGAGTTGCCCTTACCGTTACACACACACACACACACACACACACACACACACACACACACACACATGCCAGTTATTTCCTACCACTAAACCCCTTCAGTCCGGTGACATTTATTTTTTACTATCCAGACGATTTTATTCAGCCCTGGAGACACCCATTGGCAGCGAAGGGGTTTACAAGGGATTTTAATAGCGTGGTGTATTTCTTACCTCCAGGCGATTTTATTGAGAGAGAGAGAGAGAGAGAGAGAGAGAGAGAGAGAGAGAGAGAGAGAGAGATTCATGGATAGATTGATAGACAGATTATTGGAGAGAGAGAGAGAGAGAGAGAGAGAGAGAGAGAGAGATTAATAGCTAGACTGATAGACAGATTATTGGATGGAGAGAGAGAGAGATTATTGGCTAGATTGATAGACAGGTTATTGGATGGAGAGAGGGAGATTGATGGATAGAATTGATAGATTGGATGGAGAGAGAGAGGGATAGGAGACTGACCCTGTAGTGAGAGAGACGATGGAGGCTGGACGTACTCCCCAGCTGAATAAAATCGTGTGTGTATAACCAGTATGCAGGGGAAAGACAACTGATTGGAGACGTATTGAATGATCTATATTCCACCACTTAATCCCCAATCTCTCCTCCCCACTGCCACTTTTTCCCCCCACCTCGCAACTGGACACCACTTAACCCCCCCTCCCCCTCTATCCCTCACCCCCCTTCTCGACCACAGACCCCCCCCCATCCCCTCTTGTGGTCTGTGTGCTTGAGGTGTATTGGAGAGAGAGAGAGAGGGGGTGGGGGCAGGATTGAAAGGTTAGGTTGATATATGAGAGTGATATTGTGTGGTCCGAGGTCTTTGATAGGTCCGCTTTTTGTGGATTCTCTCTCTCTCCGTTTGCATCCATCCTCATCTCATGCCTAAGGTGAGAATAATGATGATGATGATGATTTTTACTACTACTGCTGCTGCTACTACTACTACCACCACCACCACCACCACCACCACCACCACTACTACTACTACTGTATTTCTTTTTATTATTATTCTGATTCTGTTTTTTTTTTTCCTTTGGTTGTGTATTCTGTCAGACCCTAGCTTTTAGGCTGTTGGGGTTGGATGACGATCATGATGGTGCTTATATTTTTGTGTTTTATCTTTGTTAATGGCCGGTGCCTCACTGCAACCCTCAGGTGGAAATTAGGGCTGAGGTGACAGTGATGATCAGACTGTATTTTATTCTCATTTTGTAGTTTCCTTTTCTTATATCTCACCCCATGTCTGAGATGGGCATTGGAGTTAGAACACACACACACACACACACACACACACACACACACACACACACACACACACACACACACACACACACACACACACACACACACACGACAGCATTATAACCTCGGATAATTCGTTCTGTACAGCGAGTGGCTCAAGGTCTTAGGAGCCGAGATGTAAAACCGCGAAACAGCCACCATCTGTGCTCTCGTGTTTCAGTGATACACGTGTCTGAAATGCTACACCTTTTTAATTACAGTTGGTGGCGACGGAACACGGTTTAATTATACTACTGTGGGTGATAATAGGGGTCGAGTTGGCTATGTGGTTGGTGTGTTCGTCTCTGCGTGTCTACCATACCGCTTCAAAACACAAACCTTGTCAGATATTGAACATTAATTCTGTTTGTGTAATATTCACACTATGTCGGTACATAATCACACACACACACACACACACACACACACACACACACACACACACACACACACACACACACACACACACACACACACACACACACACACACATTCAAGGATATGTATGGTAAAAATTGTTTAATACACGGGACAGTACGAGCTTGACTCATTCCTGTAAAGATACAATTAGGTAAGAACACACACACACACACACACACACACACACACACACACACACACACACACACACACACACACACACACAGGCAATGCCCTACTTTAAGCACTCTCACTAGACTCCGGCAGGCCCCATTTCGTACTTGACTAGTATGAGGAAGGTTTAATATGGCTATCATAATCCATTCAAGGAGTAGTCATGTAAAGGGTTCAGTAATGGGAGAATAACTGTGCAGCTGAATTATTATTATGCTTTTTCACTCCTTCATTTTCTCCATGGATAAAGGCAGAATGACACAGATTCTTCTTAAGGTTGACCTGTTGTGTAAATGAAGGATTGAGAATGCCGTTTAACTTTGCATTCCATTGGAGAGTTGGACTGAGAAGGGATGAGTGTGTTTGGAGAGTTGTGTTGCATGATACAGCATTTGCAGTATTAGTAATGAAGATAAATCATAATGTGAGCACTATTTAGCATTTTCAGAGGGTAATAAAAAAAAAT
>NC_137002.1:2297485-2317485 GCF_032717465.1 Coenobita brevimanus | reverse complement strand
CTTACAACAGGCGAGAAGCAATGAAAACCCTATCACTACTAAAGTGTGTTTCAGAGGCTTTGATTTTTCCACTCAGTATCTGTCACTTTCTGAAGGTCCTTGTGTCCCTCTCTGTACCTTCTTATGGCTGGGAAAATTCTTTATGTTTGTGTCCAAGTTAACACCACACGATTTTATTAATTGTTTATTTATTTATCTATCTGTCTGTATACATACCATCATCATCGGCCGTTAAGGTCCACTGCAGGACCGGCCTTTCCATACCGAAGCAGGGACGATACAGCCAATGTATCTCTACCCAGTGGCTTAGGCTGTCTGGTAGAGACTGTATGTAGGGTGAGAAGTGCTTGTGAGTGTAATTGTAATGTTGGAGTGGCTTTGGATGTGTGTGTAGTCTGTGAACCAAGTGTAATCGGCCCGCCTTAAGCCGACTGGGTGAAAGCATACTAGTATGCGACACTGGTTCAACCACAGCACCCTTTATTAGTTATGTCCGCCAAAGCGGTCAGTGGCTCGGTGAACGCTCCCCAAAGTAAAACTCTGGCGGGAGGCGAGCCCACGTGCACCAGCGTGCGAGACGCACACCCTACCACTGTACCACGGAGGCATATATATATATAGAGAGAGAGAGAGAGAGAGAGAGAGAGAGAGATATTTGGCTGATTTTAAGTAACAGAAGTTTGATATAGAAAATACTGTCACTGTTAATCCTCTCATTTTCGGGGCAACCCTGGTATTTAATCCAGCAAACATCCAGTTTTTTTTTTTTTGTAAGTACCCCAAAAGCATTATTTTACTTCCCAAGCTTTATATATAAGGCCTCATCTATTTGCACTCAGCTCGTTTACCTCGCAAGCTTGATATATAAGGCCTCCTCTATTTGCACTCACAGATCGCGGAGCAGATCAGATCTAGTTCGGATTTGAATCCTGATTTTAACCCTCCGGTACGTGATAAGAGAACAGGATGATCCGCTTAGGATCATAACAGCTCCTCATGAGGCTGATTTTACCTGTGATGTTTTTCCACAGCATTGCGTGACCCTACCTGCCATGGATAATGAGGATGATTAGATATACTACGTGACTAATTTATGATGGACTCAGTTTTATGGCAGATATGAGGTACTGTGCCATATACAGTACGTATGCCTGCGTGGAAGATCGGAGGGGCAATCTTCAAAAAGACGTGGGACCTCCGTATTTTGCCGCTGTCTTTTATAATTTATTTATTTATTTTACTAAAGTCCTTTATTTATTTATTTATTTTTTTCCTGAGTACGTTTTCAAGTTTCTTGGGGGCCGAAGACAGACAGACGCCATCTTAGAACGCCGTTTCGGCACAGATCTTCCCTCATGAGTGCTGCTTTATCCAAACCTAACCCGAATGATCATAGCATAACTTCATTTATTCAAGCCCACCGATACCAAACTTACCTTAATAACACCAACCTAAACAAAATTTTCGTTACCTAACCTAATTTTTCTTCACCTGATCTTAATCTTACCTGCCCAAGACCTAATTTTCCTCACTCTTAACTTAATCTAAAGCTGCTGGTTTCGGCATTTATAAGTTGTAATGCCATCATAATGCAACGTGGCAGGGTTCCATCATCCTCTGTACAAATCGTATTTTCTTGTTCACTGACGGAATCTCTTTATGCTTGAAATCACACGTCTGTACATTTACAAAGTTCCTGAATCAATTTCTTTTTCCCCATAATAATTGGTGGTCCCACATCCTTGAAGTATACCACTGGAGGGAAATAGCTATACATAAGTTTGACCAGTATTACTTTGAAAGACGAATCCTTCATTGGGTGTGTTTATTTTGACGTAGATGAAATTAGATGAAGGTGGGAGCTGGAGAACCCCCCCCCCCACTTCATTTGCTACGTACGTTACAAAAAGCATTAGCGTCAGATGCTTATAGAAGAGAAAGAGTTTATAATTGATTAAATTAAGTAATGAGCCTGTTAATTTCATTGTCTGATTGTTGGGTATAGTTCCGAAAGTTTACTCTTTATTTAATGGCAGTCCCACGCAGGCGTATTACCCCCATCGCCAAATCATGTTTCACGGTCTCCACACTTGCGAGCACCACTTTATTTAATTAATCCGTAGTACTTGCTTTACGTCTCCTTCACAAGACGCCATTGTATATATAAAAGGTCATAGTGGCAAAAAGAAAGAAAAAGAAAAAAAATGGAGGGGCTACGGGTATGATTCTTTATGTTCTTCTTATGATCCAACTCGACCCTACTAAGAGGTGCGTTCACAGCAGATCACGGATTCTGCTGAGTTATGGCCGACAGATCCCAGGAGCCGGATTCAATGGCCCAAATAGAACATCGCCTGGCCGTGGATCAGTAGTGTGATCTCTGACACGGATCCACACAAATAGAAGAGGCCTTAGATAATTTTTACTTTATTAATATTTGTAAGTTCAACAGCCATCATCTCTCTCTCACTCTCTCTCTCTCATCAGGTCAATTTTACCCATCATTTAGGTAATTCCCAGACGATTTACATTTTCTTGCAGTATTTTCGTTCTCTCTTTCTTGGAAGGGACAAGGTTTACAGCTGTTGGTATTGTTTTTTTTCCTTTCTTTTTTTTCTGTTGTATTTCTATGCTAATATTCCAAGATCCTTTTCCATGTATAACCCATAGACAACATTTAACAATATTTCCTCTCTTTTTTTTTCGTTTTTCTTTTTATTTTTGCGTTACGTCATCCATAGTTTTCTTATAGTATTTAGACAGTTTATTCTGCTGACTGTTTTCCAGGGATTATTATTATTATTATTCCGGGGGCTTGAATGATGAGTGAATGGAAGTTGTGGCCTATTTGGATTGGGCAAGTTTGTGCTGTCTGGACCCTGCCCTTAGGTGGGAAAGGAGGTCCGGATGATGATGATGATTATTTTTTTTATTATTTATTTATTTATTGTACTCACCACAATGACACCGCTGGCACTGGCGACTGAGGCCCCGAACCACTGCATGCTCTTGCTGTCCACCTGACGCCCCGACTCCCAGTGGTTGCCTGTGGGGAGATGGGGAATTAACCGTGTGTGTGTGTGTGTGTGTGTGTGTGTGTGAGAGAGAGAGAGAGAGAGAGAGAGAGAGAGAGAGAGGCAGGGTTAGGGAGTTGAAGAATAACATTAGGTTGCTGAGGGGATGATGAAAGACGAAATTGAAAGAGAGAGAGAGAGAGAGAGAGAGAGGCGGCTCGCAAGAAGAGAATCAGCTACTGGATACAAGGTTACAAAGCTCATAACAGATTACAAATTAAAAGAACTAAAAAAAAAAGAAAAAGACAAAGTTGCTCCATGAGTATTTAAAGCTACAAACCCATGTGAAGAATGAATTTGAATACAAGAAGTTAGAATGAGTTACTAAAATACGTGAGTTACGGAGTGAGTTCATTCAAAGCTACAAAGACGAGTGAGTTAAATAGTGATGTACGAGTTATAGTATCATGGCTATAAAGACGAGAGAGTTAAAAAATTTGTGAATAAGAGTAATAATATCATGCTTTCTTGAATGGGGTGCAGATTAAGAGTGAGTTAATTCAGAGCTACAAAGATGAGAATGAGTTAGATTTAGTGAATGTAAGACATGTGGAGAGGATGGAGAACGAGAGACTGACGTGGAGTGTATGTGGGTGAGGTGGAAGGGGGGAGAGGGAGGGGGAGGCCAAGGATGAGATGGAGGGATGGAGAGAAGAGGTATATGGGAGAGGGGGGTGTGAGCAGGGAGCAGGGCAGTGAAATAGCGGGGGACAGGGCGACATGAAGGCGATTTGTTTGTGGCCACCCCGTATGGGATTGAGGCGTCTGGCAATAGATAGATAGAAGAGTAATAATATAATGCTTCTTAAATGGGATGTAAACTGAGTAAGGACAATTCCAGGCTAAACTGAGTAATAAAGTAATTTATTGAAAAAACTGCTAAACTCCACGTCTTAATATGCCTTAATATCTATCTCCAGCTAGACGCTTTAATCCCGCCTCCATGTCGCCCTGTCCCCTGCCATTACCCTGCCTTCTCTCAACTCTCACACCCCTCTCTAATATACCTCTCCTCCCCATCCCTCCATCTCATCCTCGGTCTCCCCCTCCCTCTCCACCTTCTTCACATACACTCCTCGTTAGTCTCACACTCTCCATCCTTTCTTATTAGAGGATTATAAATGTTAAATATAAGTTACAGATTTAGTTACGGTACCACAGCAGATCAGCAAGGAGTGAATTAAAGGTTACAAAGATGACAGTGTGACAAAATAATTAAATAAGAGGAATAACGAAAATACAGCCACAAGGACGGAAGGGTATAAGCTTACAAAAATTAAATGAACTATAAAGTGAGCGACCAAAATAATAATAATAATAATAATAATAATAATAATAATAATAAAAATAATAATGCAGTAAAGTTACAAAAAAAAGAAATTATACCGAGATACAAAATGAGTGACCCATATAATAAAGCTACAAAAACAGAACTGGTTACAAAGATTTACCAGTGAGATCGAAGGGTATTTGGGTACAGTCGCTGGGTACAGCAGGGTTACAGCGATACACAGCACCGCCACGAACCACTTCTGCCTGATCTGTCTGTGCCTCGGGAGCGCCCACCAGCACCCTGTTACAAAGAGAAGGTTACAGAATATCAAGTTACAGAGAAATACATAGATACATAAATTTAAGATCACTTCTGTATGATATGGCTGTGTCAGGAGCGCCCACCAGCACCCTGTTACAAAGAGAAGGTTACAGAATATCAAGTTACAGAGAAATACATAGATACATAAATTTAAGATCACTTCTGTATGATATGGCTGTGTCAGGATCGCCCATCAGCACCCTGTTACAAAGACAGGGTACGGTTACAGAATTACGATTACATACATGCGTTACATACATACAGATGGATAGATAAGGAGAGGCAGGGAGAGGATGTAGTTACATTTACATCAGCTACATAGAGATACATAGACAATACAGCTCCTCTCAACAAGGCAGGGTCAAAGGCTTTTCGTCTCATTAACTCTCCTCTTGTAACTGGCTCCCTAAAACCTTTGTCTCGTCGCTGCACTGTTGCATCTTTGTATCCTTTCTTTCGATACTTCGATGGTCACTGCTCCTCAGAACTGTCTGCTTGCATGCCTCCACCACTTCGGCGAGCGCATAGCACCCGTCTAGCAGCAAACTCTCATTCCTTTTCGGTCGAACACTGTAATTCAAGAGTTAACCGTTACTCCCAGTCCTTCACGAATGCAACAGGTCAACTCAGGGACTGTCATTCTCTGTATTTTCTACTGCCTGTGATCTCAAGCCTTTCAAACGCAGTGTGTCCAGGCATCTCGAAATGAACGGATTTTAAATTTGGCTCTCAGTTATCTTGTTTTTGTTTTTTTCTTGGGAACAATCGTGCGGGCCGGTAGCCTTTGGTACCTTCTTTCATGTACAAAAGAAGAAAAATCTAAGGAGACGTAGTTACAGAGAAAGGGTAGGTAACAGGATTTGAGTTACATAGGTTACATGATTTGAGTTACGTAGGACACAGATGTCACTCTAGGTTGTGGTGACCGCCGAATATTTGCTTAGGGATACAGTGGTTCATAGAGATACATAAAGGGTAAGTGTTACAGAGAAAGAATTACGTAGGAGATAGTGTTGGTTATGCTTGGTTGATGAATGATGATGATGATGGTGGTGGTGGTGGTGGTGGTGATGATGTGAGTGGAATAAGCTAGGTTAGGGCTGGGTTGTCAGGTTAAAGTACATTGAGTTAGGGTAGGATTAGATTAAGGTAAGGAATGAATGAGTTAGGTAGCTTGTTAGAAGGTACAGTAGGGTAAGGCAGGGCAGGACGTCAGAATAAGGTAGGGAAGGGTAGGGTGGGGTACTTTAAGTTGTAATATTAAGTTAGGGTAGGATAGTGTAGGGTTAGGTCAGGTTAGGATTAGGTAAGGAGGGTTTGGTTAAATTATTTGGCTAGGTCAGGATAGGATGGGTAGGTTTGGTGAGAGTATAAGATGATAAGTTAGAATAGGGTCTTCGTGAAGGAAAATTAAGGACATATACGAATTGGGGACAGCGTTAGATTTGGTCTGGTTAAATAAGGATAGGATAAAGTAGGATAGACCAAGTTATATAATGTCTGGCAAGGGCAGGATAGGTTTGGTCAGATCATTACAGGTTTAGTTAAGTTGGGATGGGAGAAAATATGTAGGTTAAGTTAAAAAAATGGTTAGGACAGGGTAGAGTGAAGAGCAAATACAAAATGTGGACAGTGTTGGGATAGGTTACGATACTGGTAGGTAGGTTAGATGAGGGGAGATTAAGTTGGTTAGATTTGGTTGTAGAAAAGAGCTAGGATGGGAAGGGGTATGTTAGGGTACAGTTAAATAGGGTAAAGTAAGGTAGGGTAGGGTAGGATAGGGTTGGGGTAGGTTAGGAAAGGTTAAGGTAGGGTAGGGTCGAGTAGATTAGGGTAGGGTAGGGTAGATTACGGTTAGGGTAGGGTAGGAGGACAGATACAAATTGTGGACGGTGTTCGGTTACACTGATACAGCTTCTCCTATACCGCGGCTCCTTTGTTGACGCGCAAACAGATAGCAGAGAGAGAGACTTGACACAGATAGGAGACCGTTACAAGAGACAGTAATTGACGTAGACAGAAGTGAAAGCAGGGAGAAGTGCCGCTGAGGGAATATTACAGTAAAAAATACGCAAACATATGGCTTCAGCTCCCTATTGTTGAGTTGCTGCTGCTGCTGATGATAATAATAATAATTATAATCATCATCATCATCATAATTAGAAGAAAAAAACAACAGTAATAATAATAATAATAATGATAGCGTCAAACAACCAATCCCTTATTCCCCACTTCGACACGTAGGGGTCCGGGGCAAGGCTATTGTAGTCTGAATTACTTGATAGAAATACCTCAGTGTCCTCTAGGTGATTCGAACCCGTGCAGGTAGGGCAATGATAAGGAGGGGAGGTGAAGTGGAGGAGGAGGGAAGGGAGAGACGGAGGAGGGGAGAAGATGAGATAGGTGAGGGAAGGAGGGGACGAGAGAAGTGGACGTGGAGGAGGGAAGGGGAGATGGGGAGGGGGAGCGTGGAAGTAGGAGAGGATGGGGTAGGCGAGGAAAGGAGATAGGATAGGAGGGGACGAGGGAAGTGGAGGAGGAGGAAGGAAAGGGAGAAAAGAGTGGGAGGGAGGGGAGAGAAGGGGGACATGGAGGTAGAGGAGAAAGAAGGAGGAGGGAGGGGAGAGGGAAGGCGAGAGAAGAGGGATATGGAGGAGAGGTGGAGGAGGGAGTGAAAGAGGGGAAGTAATGGGGAAGAAGAGAGAGGAAAGACTGAAGGGAGAAATTGGAGGTGAAGAGGGGGGGAAGTGAAGAGGAAGGGGAGGAGAGGGAGGTGAAGAGGATGGGAGGAGAGGGGGGAGGGGTAAGAGGGGTCACGTGGACACTTGTGTTTGTTTACGTTACACTCAGCTGAGAGGGGGAGGGGTGGCTGGAGTGTGTAAGTGGGAAGATGGGGAGAGGGAGAGAAGAGAGGGGGGAAGGGCTGAGGAGAGGGAGAAGGAAGAGAGAGGGGAAGGATGGGGAGAGGGAGAGAAGAGAGGGGGGAAGGTGGTGGATGGGGTATGGTAAGTGGGTTCGGGGAATGGAAAAGGGAGACAGGAGAGGAAGGGGAGGGGGGAGGAAGAGAAACAGGGGAAGGGTGAGAGGGGGGGAGGGGAAGTGTGGTAAGTGGGGAAAAGGGGGGTAGAGGGAAGACAGAGGGAGGGGCAGGGGGAAGGTCAGAGTGTGTTTGGGGAGGGGGAGGGGCGATGGTAAGTGGAGTTTGTAAATATAAGGGGGGGTGAGTTGAGGGGAAACGTGGATTGATGTGAAGTGGAGGGGGAGTGGCGGAGGAGAGAGTGTTGTGGCTGGAGTGTGGTAAGTGGGGAGGAGAGATGAGGGGGAGGGGAGAAGGGAGACTAAAAGGGAAAGGGGAGGTGGAGGGAGAGGAGAGGTTTGAGAAAGGGAGGGGGATAAGGGGGTATTGTGGTAAGTTGGAGGAATAGAATGAGTGGTGGGGAGAAGGAGGGGGGGTTAAGATAGTGGGGAAGGGTGTGTTAAGTTGGAGGGGAGGAGAGGGTAAGGTAATTTAGGAGGTGGAGGAGAGGCGTTCCTTCGGTGGTGACTCAGGCGGTACGGTACTTGGCTCATGTTCTAAGGTCGCTCTATCGTGAGTTCCAGTTCCCTGACCGCCAGTGAGATTGTAGGGTGGACACCACAGGCTAACCCGAGTCCGCAACAATGGAAAAAAAAAATCACCACCACTGTTCCTGCCGCTGTCATGAATCGTATTCTTAGTGGCATAGGAAAGTATAATCCATATGCGAGTATATGTTATATAACAGAGAATGTCTGTCTGTCTTTTCTCTATGAAAATCAAGGGGGCTTCATATAGTGCTCCCTAAACAGCTGTAATAGGTGTAAACTACTACGACGAATTTAAATGTGTACATTACAGATGCTGAAGTGGCCCCTCTGATGACTAAGTTTAGAACTAATTAGAAAATAATCGTCAGCATGGTGGAAACATGGTAGCCAGTTGACGTATTTTTTGTCCCCCTACAACCGTGTCGATATTAGCCACAACGAGTCGGATGAGTGGACGGATTTTGGGGATGAGCAGGGTGGGTGGGTGGGTAGTGAGAAGGAAGGTCCATGGTAGGAATAGGTCCATGGGGAATATATCCTTGAGGAATTGGATTCAAGGAGTAACATAGGTTCAGTGGGTAAAATGGGACCCAGGGGTTCTTCTCCCACAGGGGGAGTCGTCATCCCCAGGGTCCCAAGCAATGCCGGTATGCACGATCATAGGGTTTCACCTGGGCAACGCCGGGTACTCCTGCTTGTGTGCAAATAAATGGCAGTGGGAGAGGGGTTACGAAATGTCCATTGCCACTTGGAAGATGATCGTGTTTCACTGTGTGAGGCGTGTATCTGTCCTACTCTCCTCCGAACACTTTCATGACTACCCTTTTTTGCTCCGAGTTGAACAGATCGTCCAGTATTAGTCTAAATAAAGTACTCGTTTATTGCAGCTTATATATATATATATATATATATATATATATATATATATATATATATATATATATATATATATATATTAATTTTTCTTTCGACAGTTGTTAGCCCTTTACTACGGTAATGTTCTCGTTTTACTCTTGCTATCTCCAGACGCTTTTATTCATCAGGTGGGGAGAGTCTGTTCGAATTTGAAGGGTTTACTGATTGGAGAGGTATTTTTTAGGCGAGAGAGAGAGAGAGAGAGAGAGAGAGAGAGAGAGACGTCTATAAGTGGCAAAAATAAACTACACAAATACAGCATCACATTAGACTCATTAGCCCTCTTGACTGCTGGGGAAAAAAAAAAATCGAATGCGTTTAGTCTGAATGAAATATCTATACGTCCTTTATAACAGGGAAAAATATATAATCCACACTTTATTTTTATTTTATTTATTTATTCTTGCCTTCAGTGTTGGAATATCCCTCACATAACCAAAATCGTCTATTGTCATTATAAATAAAGGACTCGCAAGCTCACTGCAGTAAAAGGAGTAAAAATCCATATACCTTTTAAACCGTCTTTTAGAATATCGCTCAGCTGGAAAATATCATCTGGAGGCAGTGTGGATAGTTTAGACCTGAGTAGTGGAAGAGTTGAGAGAGAGAGAGAGAGAGAGAGAGAGAGAGAGAGAGACAGAGATAGGAAGGGAAGGAGAGAAGAGAAGGAAAGAGGAAAAGAGTGAAGTAAAATCATGGAAAAAATACGGGAAGGGAGGGAGGAGAGTATGGAGAGAAGGGAAGAATGGAGGGAGAGAGGGAGGGATATCTGGAAGGAAGGAGGTATGGAGAGAAGAGGAGGAAGGGTGGAGAATAGGGAGATAGGAGTGGAGAGGGTGGGAGGGAGGGAAGGATGGATATTGAAGATGAGAAGGAATAGGGAGAGGAGAGGAAGGAAGAACTGAGAGAAGAGTAGAGGGAGATGTGAAGAGAAGAGGAGGGAGATGTGGAGAGAAGGAGGGAGGGAGATAGGATAAGGAGGGACGGAGATGAGGAGAGAAGAAGGGAGGGAGGTGTGGAGAGATGGAGGGAGGGAGATAAGGAGAGGCGGGGGAGAGAGAGGAGAGAAGGAGCGAGAGGTATGGAGGGAAGGAGCTAGGAAGAGGTTAGTAATTTGTCGACGCCTGGCCAGTATATTCAGGAGGGTCACTTATTACCCACCATCCTTTCTCTCCATACCCTTTCTGCCATTCTCTCTCTCTCTCTCTCTCACACACACACACACACACACACACACACACACACACACACACACACACACACACACACACACACACACACACACCTTCCCTTTCCCATTTCTGTCTCTCCCTTTCTTCATCCTTCCCACCTCTGTATCCTACCTCTCCTCTCTCCATCCTTCCGTTCGCCCCCTCCTCCTTCTCTACATCCTTCCCTCCACCCCCAGCCTCCAACCTCCATCCTTCCCTCTCTTCTCTCCCTCCCTCCCTCCCTCTTCAATTCCTCGCCCTTAACACAAACTCCTTGACCTCCCTCTCTCCTTCCTTGATCCTTCCATCCCCTCTCTCTTCTTTTCTCCCTCCTTTGATCTTCTTCCCATTTCTCTCATCCCTTCCTTCATTTCCCTTCTCTGCCTCCTCCCCCCATTCAGTTTCTCTCTCTCTCTCTCTCTCTCTCTCTCATGGGATTGAAGAAGGAATTTAAGCGGAAAGGATGCTATAAATACCAAATTGTGATTGTTGAATTTCTTGGACGCAAAGTTATGAAGTGGGAATGAGTCTCCTTGGTTGCTAGTCAAATTTGAATACACCAGTCCATTAGCTGTACTGAAAGAGGTTAGAGATGTTAGTTAGGATAGAATGCGTCTCTAACTTGCCTCTAACCACCACAAACACCGGGACCAAATTGTTAGTGGCGAGGCAAAATTCCAGACCTTTGTTATGAAGTGGAGATGAGTCTCCTTGGTTGCTAGTCAAAGGAACCGTACTGAAAGGTGTTAGAGATGCTAGATTAGGTACGATCGCGTCTCTAACCTACCCCTAAACCACCACTGACATCAGGACCAAATTGTTAGTGGGGAGGGAGGCAGAATTCTTGGACTTGGTAATTACGTGTATTTGGGACCCATTTGTTAGGCTGGGTCGGGGGGGTTCTCTCTTCTCGTCGGCTTCAAGTATCCCAAACATCTTTTCCTTACCGATTTGTTTTTGCATATTACACCTTGATTATTCGTCGTGTTATCGGCTTAAGTATACCTAACATCTTTTCCTGACCGATTTGTTTTGCATATTACACGTTGATTATTTTTCGTGTGTTCGTCTTCAGTATTCCCAACACCTTTTCATTACCGATTTGTTTTGCATATTACTACTTGATTTTCTTCGTGTTATCGGCTTAAGTATTCTCGACAAATTTTCCTTAGCGATTTGTTTTGCATATTACACGTTGAATTCTTCATGTTACCGGCCTAAAGTATCCTAAACACCTTTTCCTTACCGATTTGTTTTGCAAATTACACGGTGATTATTCTTCGTGGTATCGGCTAAAGTATTCCCAACATCTTTTCCTTACCGATTTGTTTTACATATTACACCTTGATTTTCCTAGTGATACCGGCTTAAAGTATACCTAACACCTTTTCTTTACCGATTTGTTTTGCATATTACAACTTGATTATTCTTCGTGTTTTCGGCTTAAGTATTCCAAACACTTTACCCTTACCGATTTGTTTTGCATATTACACATTATTTTTATTATTATTATTATAATTTTTTTGTTACCTGTCCTTTTAAGCCTCATGGGACGGTATTCTCGTGTGGTTAGGCGGGTTATTAACACCTCTTCCTTACCGGTTTATTTTACATCATGCTACGTTACTGTATTCCTGTATTATTCATGCAATTTGTGTTGACATTAAAAAGATGCAAAAAGCAATAATAATAATAATAATAATAATAATGGGTAGTCTCGATATAGGCTATAAGAAGTAAAAGTAAAGGATGTTATGGGCAGTTTGGAAAATAAATGATTAAGGAAGAGGTGTTAGGGAGCCTCCTTGCCCTACGAGAATACGGGTCATGGTCGAGACAACTCTCTGTTGATCGAAAATACTATCAGATAAATAGTACGATGTGGACGCCTCGATCACGTACAGCAGAGAGAGAGAGAGAGAGAGACAGACAGACAGACAGAGACAGAGAGAGAGTACATTGGAATTAC
This sequence comes from Coenobita brevimanus, assembly GCF_032717465.1. Lineage (NCBI taxonomy): Eukaryota > Metazoa > Arthropoda > Malacostraca > Decapoda > Coenobitidae > Coenobita > Coenobita brevimanus. The sequence goes on along the minus strand of NC_137002.1, from coordinate 2,305,155 downwards.
AGATAAAGGAGGCCTGTTTGCCCATGATGAGGTTATTTGCTGAAAAAAAGAAAAAGAAACTAATTCTGCTTAGATCTAACCAACTTGTAAGAAGAAAAGATAGAGAGAGAGAGAGAATCCGGAGACAGTGTTACAGTGGATCTGCGCAATGGTCGAAAAGCGTATGAATAATAATAATAATAATCATCATCATCATCATCATCATCCATCCATCACCCAATCCTACGTTGCCCCATGAGGAGCGTAGGAGCCCGGGGCTAGGCAAGTTGGTCCGGACATAATAATAATAATAATAATCATAATCATAATAATAGATGTTACTTGATGAAAACCTAGCACCATCTTCACTTCTGGACGCTTAAAGCTTCACGCCCCATTATACGCCTCGATTCTGTTCAGCTGAGTGAGTCATAGGAGCCGTTTGTAGTAAATAAGTATGGTTCTACGTCTCCACAATAAGTATAGTGATAATAGTATACATCTGCATAATAAGTATAGTGATAAGAGTATGCATAAGTAAGATACAGGAAAATACTAACTAACCATACGTCGAAATAAATCGGTAAGGAAGAGGAGTTTGGATCCATCAGAGCCCAGTAATAAAGAAGGCATCCCGCCCCTGGGGTTCGATCGATATCATAATGAGCAAATTCCTCACCTACACATAGCTCTGTCAACCCCCTTCACCCTCAGGACGTCTCAGTTACTCCTTAAATTATTCTTGCTACCCTCAGACGATTTGTGAAACTTAGGAAACAACTTTCATATCTGTCTGTCTGTCTGTCTCTCTCTCTCTCTCTCTCTCTCTCTCTCTCTCTCTCTCTCTCTCTCTCTCTCTCTCTCTCCATATTTTACCTTCTTCCATATCACCTTTCTTGTCATATCCTCCTCCTCTCCCTACTCTCTTTCTTCCCCTTTTCCTCTTTCTTTTTCCCCCTTCCTCATCCTCGCATTCTGCTCTTCCCTCTTTCCTCCCTCCCTCTGTTCTCCTCCTCCTCCCTTCCATTTTTTGCCTTCCACCATATCACCTCCTTCCCTCCTCCCTCCCTCCTCTACCTTGTGAGTACCTCCGCTTTTGCTCAATCGAGAGAGAGAGTTTAGGAATATTGAGAGAGTGGTGTGTGTGTGTGTGTGTGAGAGAGAGAGAGAGAGAGAGAGAGAGAGTAGGAATATTGAGAGGAGTGGTGTGTGTGTATGTATGTGTGTGTGTGAGAGAGAGTGAGTAGGAATATTGAGAGTGGTGTGTGTGTGTGTGTGTGTGTGTGTGTGTGTGTGTGTGTGTGTGTGTGTGTGTGTGTGTGTGTGTGTGTGTGAGAGAGAGAGAGAGAGAGAGAGAGAGAGAGAGAGAGAGAGAGAGAGAGAGATAGTAGGAATATTGGGAGGAGTGGTGTGTGTGTGTGTGTGTGTGTGTGTGTGAGAGAGAGAGAGAGTGAGTAGGAATATTGAGAGGAGTGGTGTGTGTGTGTGTGTGTGTGTGTGTGTGTGTGTGTGTGTGTGTGTGTGTGTGTGTGTGTGTGTGAGAGAGAGAGAGAGAGAGAGTGAGTAGGAATATTGAGAGTGGTGTGTGTGTGTGTGTGTGTGTGTGTGTGTGTGTGTGTGTGTGTGTGTGTGTGTGTGTGTAGATAGATAGGTGTGTAAGTAATTGCACACAGATGGACACTGAAAGGAGATAGGGGAGAAGGGGCGTGGAGAGAGGAAATAGCAGAGAGAGAGAAAGATGGAGGGGGAGAGGAGGGAAAGGGAGAGAAGATTACAGTGATCAAGGAGAGGGAAGAGAAGGAGAGAGAGAGAAAGAGAGGGAAGGGAAGAGAGAGAGGGGGGAAAGAAATGTATTGGAGTGAAGAAGAGAAAGGGAGAGGAGAAAGTAAGGGAGAAGGAAAAGAAATGGAGAGAAAGAGAGAGAGAGAGATAAGGGGATGGGTGGGAGGTAGGTGGGGAGAGGAAGATGTATAGTGAGCAAAAAGGGTGTAAGTGAGGGGGAGGGAGGGAGGGAGGCGTCGATGGAGAGGGGTAGGGAGGGAAGGAGATAGGAGAGAGGGGAAGGAAGGATATTGATAGGTAGCGAGGGAGGGATAAATGGAAGGAAGAAAATGGCAATGGAGGTAAAGAAGGAAAATAAGAGAGATGATGAGCAAGAGGAATAGAGATGTTAAGAGTACTGACAGAAGGGTGGGAGATATCTCGGGGGGAAGGGAAGCAGATAGATAGAAGGGGAGATTAGATAGACAGATAGGCAGAATAGGTAGGTAGATAGATAGATGAAAAGGAGAGAGGGAGAGATGGATCGAGTGAAAAGGGAAGCGAAGTGGATAGATAGAAGGGGAGATTAGACAGATAGATAGGCAGAATAGGTAGATAGATAGATGAAAAGGAGAGAGGGAGAGAGGGATCGAGTGAGAAGGGAAGCGAAGTGGATAGATTGAGGGAGAGATTAGATAGATAGACAGAGGAATAGGTAGGTAAAAAGATGGATGTAAAGGAGAGAGGGAGGGAGAGGTAGATGGAGTAAGGGTGAGGGAGGGAGGGATGAAGGGAGGTGAGAACTCCTACCTATATGGAGAGATGTGGTGCCTCTGGGGTGTGTCTTGCCTATTACGGTGATGCTCTCTCTCTCTCTCTCTCTCTCTCTCTCTCTCTCTCTCTCTCTCAAAAATAATAATAAAATAAAATATAAGAAATCTGCGGTATATTAGTATTGGAGTGGTGTAATCTTGGGACCCGTACCCACGCTGGGGAAGAATGCCCCCTAACACTTATTCCTTAGCGATTTATTTTTTGGATGTGGCTGGTTAAAATCCCTTTGTATGTTATTTATGCAGAGTGTGGCGATGTTTGAGGGATTTATATAACGCAGGACAGTAATATGGTGTAATAAGGAAAATAAATTGCACAGGAAAAGGTGTTAGGGAGCTTGCTTAACCGACAAGGAGGCGCCCTGTAACCCTTATTCTAACCAATTTATTTCTCCATTACTGCACGTTATTATTTAGAGTCCAGTACGTTATTCATCTCTGTACATTATTTATTCCAATACATTATTCATCCCCTTCACTCCATTGTCGTTTTTCAGTGTAATTCAAAGTACCCCCCGATGCTTTTGTTTACCTTAGGCGGCCCCTCATAACATCTGAAGCTGAGTAAAGTCGCCAGGTGTTGGTAAGAATAAAACAAACGTAGTTGTCTAGTGTTAGCAGGAATAAAGCAGAGAGTATACTGTTTGATCGCAGTGGAGGAGTTGAGCAGACATATTAGTAAATAATATAGGAGAGAAGATGTACTCTGCCAATGAATCACTAAGGAAGACTGGCGATGGGAACGTAGGGCATCACAAGACTCACAGATATAGATCGCTAAAGGATTCGTGCCTGGGGGTTTACTAAGACCACGAGAGTACGGCTCCGTCAGAGGAATAAAAGTGTAAGGAAGGTTTGCTAGGGGGTCTTCTAAGCCCACGGATATACAACACCTTAACCCATTGTTGCCTGTGTTCCTTTAAGGGAAGGGATCGGGCATATTCGAAGTTAATAAAGGGGGAATCTTAAGAGTTTGGACCTATGAACTTTGCGATTATGAGCCGATAGGAGGAGGGCAGTACGCTAAGCTCCTTCCAGCCGAATTCCTCGCTATTAGTTTGATACTCTTATAAACAAATCGGTACAGAAGGTGTACCATTGAGCCTGCTAAATCCAAGGCCTTGACACATGAGACCTTAGCCGTGCCGACATGACTTATAACAGCAAGGCGGTGGTGGTAACACAAGGTGGAGCGTGTCCCCCGGGGCCTCTCTGGATGTAGCATGTAGGCAGCAGAGTAGGCCACCACAGCAGTAATTATGGGGGTCTGGTTTGTTCTCAGAGTGACTCCTTGACCTCGTAAGCTGGGGATCAGTAGTTCCCCTCACTGACATTGTATGGCGGTAGTCGATGTTGTGGCTGTTGTTGCATGAGGCTCAACTGAACCTGGTGGACTGCAGACATACTGTAGGGTGTCTGTTTTGCACTCAGCCATCCTTCTTTGCAGGACTGGGAGGTGGTTGGTCATGTGTGTATTAGGACGCTGAGCCGATGGTTGTTAAACAATAATTGACCATTCCTCTCTCTCTCTCCCTCTCTCTCTCTCTCTCTCTCTCTCTCCCAATAAGGTGTGCAGGCGCCAGGCTAGTGCCTCCGCTTGCCTGTGTTTGCGTGCGTCTGCGTGCATGTATGTTTGGTCATGGGTAGTTTGTATGTACACATCTTTGTGTCAGTTTTTGTTTGCTTTAGTTGTTTGCGTATGGGTTTGCTATGGTAACTGTATGTCTGTGTGTTTATATGATCTCGTGTGTGTGTGTGTGTGTGTGTGTGTGTGTGTGTGTGTGTGTGTGTGTGTGTGTGTGTGTGTGAAAAATCCTGGGGTTGCGTGCCTATTGCTTGCATGGGTGTGGTTCTCTCTCTCTCTCTCTCTCTCTCTCTCTCTCTCTCACTATATTATTTTATCTATTTGCCTTCTTGATTTATTTATCAATACTCTTATCAGCAGGTAGTCGAATGTGATATCTCTCCTGGCTGGTCACACATCTGTATCAATCCATATAACTATTTGTCTGTCTCTCCTTCCATCTATCTACCTCACACCTGCCTAAGATGTATTTAAACCAGTCTTCTGATTCTCTCTTTCTCTTTCTTTCTCTCTCTCTCTTGTAGGCCTAAAGAAAGGGTTAAGAAGGCCTAGTTAATATATTCAAGATCCCTCCCTCTCTTATTCCCTTATCCCTCCCTCCCTCTCCCTCCCTCCCACCCACCCACCCACCCACTCTCTCATCTCAAGTAGGTTAACCCTCCCTCCTCCCTTTCCCTCCCTCATATTGTTCCTTATTCTCTCACCTCTCCTCTCTCTTCCTCCCCCATCTCCTCTCTCTCTCATTTTCTCTTTTCCTCTCATATACCCTCTTCCTCTGTTCCACTAACCTTTTCTCTGTCCTTGTGTCTCTATCTCCCTCTCCCTCCCTGCATCACTCCCTCTTCACCTCCCCCTCCTCCCCCCCTACCATTGCACAGTAGGTGAAGAAATAACAACCTCTAGAAAGACAAAGAACACAAGAAAAAAAAGTAAAGATAAGGGTGAGAAAGAACGATAAAAATAAAGTGACAGGGGGAAGAGAAAGAAGAGAAAACGAATGCCTTGACCCTTGAGCGATCGCTTTGGAATAGAGGACAGAGAGAGCCGTTGAAAGTAGCTCCTAACTGTGAAAGAGAGAAAGTGTGCGAATCTGTGAGAAAAATAAAGCCAGCAATACCTAGAACCGTCTAATTTGTAGTCGGAATTCACGGTGAGTCATGTTTAAACCTTCAAATAGCACAAATACTACGACCGTTTCAACAGCAGGACGTTTGAAATCCGGATGCGCGAAAACGTTGCATTCCTGGCGCGGGTTTCATGAAGAGACTTAGCTAATGTGTGCGATGAATAAGGCTCCATCCCAGTGAATAATACCCAGTTATCCTTTTATTTTGGTTTATTTTTCACTGTGTTACTGACTCTGGTTTGAAAACTTTGATAACTAAGAACAGAGCATAAAATAAATCAGATGAGGCTCAAGAACGGTTATGACTAAGGACTGAGCTGGTGACGTAAACAAAGGCGACTTGTGGAACCTGATTGGCTAAGCGAAGGAAAGCTGTGCCACGTCATAGGTATGGCACGCTGTGATTCGTCAGTGAAATGTGACGTCACGAGGCTCAGATACGTGATTGGTGGAGATACCGTGACGTCATAGGAGGATGCGCTTTCATTGGTCAGGATGTTGTGGCGTCACGGAGTTTCGGAATGTGGCTGGTAAGAACATTGTAACGTCACTCAAGGATGCTGTGTCATTAGGTAAGCGGCTGGTGACGTCACGGAGTTCCCGGAGAGTAGGTGTTGGGAGCTAGAAAGGTGATGATTCAGAGAGAGAGAATGATTGAAAAGAATTGGGAAAGCAAAATGGAGAAAGCTGTCAGGGTGGTATTATAAGGAGAGAGAGTACGAAGGAAAAGAAATGGGAAAGAAAACATTGAAAGCTGGCAGGTTTAATGTAAGGAGAAAGAGAGAGAGAGAGAGAGAGTTCACATTAAAGAGAGCTGGACATGCACAGGTGTGGCCATGCAAGTGTAGGTTAATTAACACAGGTGAGGCACGTGTTAGGCAAAAGCAAGGCGCCCTATTCTAACCCCTCCCTAGTTTGAAGTGTGTGTGTGTGTGTGTGTGTGTGTGTGTGAGAGAGAGAGAGAGAGAGAGAGTATAACAGTAACAGTGTGAGATTATAGACGGAAAAAGTGTGTAAAGAGTAAATCCATAATAAAGAAAGGCACAGGTGTGACCACGCAGGTGTACGCTAATTAACACAGGTGGAAAGTATATTGATCAGATGGCGCTCTATTTTAATTCATCCCTAAATTTAAGGTTTGGACGTGATTTTATGGTACGTGATATTAGAATATGTATGTGATTTTAAGGTGTTATTTAACCCGTCGTAAGTTTAAGGTCTGGACGTGATTTTAGGGTTTGTACGTGATTTTAAGGTGATTTAACTCATTTGCAGGTCTGAGGTGTAATTGATTAAAAGTGTTCGTGATTTCTAAATTTAATGTGTACGTGATTTAAAGACTCCCATGATTGCTAAGTTTAAGGTATGTAGGTGAATTAAAGGTGTACGTGAAAGATTATGGTGTGTACGTGAACGTTTAACGTGTGTACATAAAAGTTTAAGGCGTGCACGTGTTTTTAAGGTGTACGTGGTTAGTAAGTTAAGGTGTGTACGTGAAGTCTGAGTTAGGATATACATGTTTTGGGGATCTATACGTGTTTTAGTGGGTGTACATTGTGTGTGTGTGTGTGTGTGTGTGTGTGTGTGTGTGTGTGTGTGTGTGTGTGTGTGTGTGTGTGTGTGTGTGTGTGTGTGTGAGAGAGAGAGAGAGAGAGATGAAGCAGATTAACCGAAAGGGTGTGAGGGTTAGAGATTAAATCAGAGAGAGAGATTACATCGAACGAGGGATAAACACAGAGTACTGTTCCAAAGAGATTTGAGAATTGCAATACCTTATATCCACCCATTCATCTTTGTATTTCGTTTTATCTGTCTACAACTATTAATTAGCCTGTATCAGTTTGTATCAATTTATATTTGTCCATACATTCATCCTTTTACACACCCATTCATCCAGCCAGCCATCCTTCCACCCACCCTCCGACCAAACCATCCATCCTTCCACCCACCCTCCGACCAAACCATCCATCCTTCCACCCACCCTCCGACCAAACCATCCATCCTTCCACCCACCCACCCACCAAACCATTCATCCTTCTTTCCACCCACCCACCAAACCATCCATCCTCCCACACTCCTACCAAACCATCCATCCTTCCACCCACCCACCAAACCATCCATTCACCCAAGCATTCTTCCATCCATCCATCCATCCATCCATCTGCCCATTCAGTCCATCCATCTATCTATATTTGTTTATATCGATCTATCAAAGCAAGTATCTATGTCTACTATCGATCTATGGAAGTTTTATCTATCTGTGTATCTATTCAAATCATCCCTCACGACACCGAAGCCCCTGCCACACCCACGCGTCCGAACATCGCCCATATAAATCTGGATTGACAATAACGGGGTGTCGTGTTCGCAAGCCTATTTTTCCGGC
>NC_137002.1:2287485-2294985 GCF_032717465.1 Coenobita brevimanus | reverse complement strand
CTTCCTGACCCTCGAACTCTTCTCCTTCTCCCTGTTTCTCTACCTTTCCCTTTCCTCCCTGACCCTCTAACTCTTCTTCTCCTTCTCCCTGTGCCTCTATTTCTCCCTCTCCATCTCCCTGTCCCTCTACCCCTCCCTTTCCTCCCTGCCCCTCTAACTCTTCTTCTCCCCGTCCCTCTACCTCTCTCTCTCCTCTTTCACCCTCTCCCTCTCCTCGCGGCAATAAAATAATAATGAAGTAATTGCAGCGTCTCCCGGACCTATTCTCAGTCTGCATAACATTGTCGAGATTTGGAGTGGCGTCGCGTGCCCTCAGTGTTGGTTCCAGACTCAGAGCATGGCTGGTATAATCCATTTCTTTTCATCTGACGGAACTGGGCCACTCTGAATACTAAGTTGTAGTTGTGTGAAATTCGAGGACCCTTAGATGTGAGAGGGGATTGAGTCTCCTTGATAACTAGTCAGATCTGTCCCGTCTAAACACACCAGACCACGACCTAGCTTACTCTTAAAACGGGGGAAATGTAAACATCTCATTCCTATAATGATCTTTGTAAACCATACCCTACTGATCATATAACAGAGTGACGCAAAAGTTCAGTCATTAAGAATCTTCCTTTACTACCGATAGGCCATTGTTACTTTGCATGCATGGGAAGGGGTTAATTTTGGCTGTCACTCTCCAACCGGGGAAAACGTCTGGCCCTGCTATGGACCTCATTAAAAAAAAATACATAAATAAATTAGTAGAAGGCTTTCCTGGCGCTTGATTTTTTTTTTTTTTTTTTTTCAAGATGGGTGACATAAGGTAGATATTGGACGGTAATAAGAACAAGGGAAAGGTGAAAAACAAGACATCGTACTGAAGGGGTTGATGGAAAATTATATCAGTTTTTGAAGACGAGAATTTTCACAAGTAAAATTCGTGTGACGATGACAACAACTAAAGGGAAAAAAGTACTGAATGAGCTAAGTCATCCACCCCACCCTCCCCAGACTCTCCCACCCACACCCGCATCAACATCAACACCCACACTCACATCAACATCCACACCCACACTCACATCAACATCCACACCCACACTCACATCAACATCCACACCCACCCCTACATTTTCCTTCTCTTACATATCCTTCCATCACCTACTATTCTCTTTCACCCCCTGTCCCTTCCTTCTTCCTTCCTTCCCCTCCCTCATCCTTTCTTCCCTTACCCTTTCCTCATCTGCCTATCCCAGTTCGTACAGTTCTTTTCTCACCCCCTCCCTTTATTCCCCTCTTCCCTTCCAGCTTTCTCTTCCCTTTTCCTCTTCTTTCTCTCACCTTTCCTCCCCCCTTCTCTGCATCACCTCTTCCCATTCTTCCCTCCTTCCTTTTCCTGTCCATATCACACGCGCATTGTCTTTCTCCTCTTTACCCCCTACCACACCTTCCCTTTCCCCTCTCCTACCTCCTCCTCTTTTTTTCCCTTCCCCTTCCCTTCCCTTTCCTTCCCTTCCCTTCCTCCACCCCCTCCCTTTCCGTTCCTCCTTCCCCTTCCCCTCAGCACTTTCCCACTTTCCTCCCCTCTCTCCATAAGAAGGGCGTGAAGGTCACTTTTTTTAAGTCTTTCTCTCTCTCTCTCTCACACACACACACACACACATACACACAAACACACACACACACACATACACACACACACACACACACACACACACACACACACACACACACACACACACACACACACGTTCGTTCGTTCCTTGCAGAGAGAGAGAGACAGGAAAGATAACACTTTATGACTCATAATACACTCCCTCCATATGATTCTCTCTCTCTCTCTCTCTCTCTCTCTCTCTCTCTCTCTCTCTCACACACACACACACACACACACACACACACACACACACAATAATTTTGCCAGTGCGGTTGGACTTCTGGTTCAGTTGTGCAGAATGGGGTGTTGTGGTTAGGATGCCGGCTGTTGGCTTGTTAGAGCGAGAGAGAGAGAGAGAGATTGCAAGTTGGCCAAGACATAAAGGATAGAGAGAGAAAGAGAGATTGCAAGATGACTGAAACGTAAAGGAGAGAGAGAGAGAGATGGGGAGATGAGTACTTTCCATCTATCAGTGTATCTATTTTTATATCCTGTCCGCCAGAGTCTGGTTCCCTATCAATCTTTACATGCAATTATCTTCAGAACGTTCTTATAATTATCTGTAGTAATTTTATATATTTCACGTCTATTTTTCTTTTATATATTTCTTCTGTGTGTCCTTCTATCTATCTATTTCTATGTATCTATCTAGTTTTGTTTATATATTTCATGTCTTCTTTTTTTAATGTATTTCTTCTATATGTCTCCTTCCATCTATCTGTCTTTCTATCTATCTATTTCTGTATAATTTTCATACGGTTGTGTAAATATTTCACCATATATATTTTTCGTGTCATTCTCTCATTCTCTCTCTCTCTCTCTCTCTCTCTCTCTCTCTCTCTCTCTCAGTGATTTGGGTAAATTAGGGTTGTTTTGTGGCAATATATCAGTTTGAATGTCGCTGAGTTGAAGGGTTTCCTGTCCAGAGAGAGAGAGAGAGAGAGAGGGAGGGAGGGAGAGAGAGAAAGAGAGGGAGAGGGATGGAGGGAGGGAGAGAGAGAGAGAGAGAGGTCAACCTAAAAACAATAGATAAATTCCGGTAGATGGGTTAAAATACAAATCTTCGAAGGTAAGAGATGGAGAGAGATAAGGAGGCAAATGAAAAAAGGGAAAAATTGGAAGAGAAAGGAGGAGACAAATGTGTAATAGAATGGGAAAATTGAGAGAACATACTGTAGAGAAGGGGAGGAGGGAGGAAGTGAGAGAGAGAGAGAGAGAGAGAGAGATTGGAAGAGACAAACATGTAGTGCAATGGAAAAATTGAATGGACAGAGACAGGATGGGAGATATGTATATTTGAATGGGGAGAGAGAGAGAGAGAGAGAGAGAGAGAGAGAGAGAGAATTGGAAGAGAAAATAAGGGAGAAATGTGTACTAGAATGGGAACATTGAGAGAGAGAGAGAGAGAGAGAGAGAGAGAATGGGGAGAGAGAGAGAGAGAATTGGAAGAGAAAATAAGGGAGAAATGTGTACTAGAATGGGAACATTGAGAGAGAGAGAGAGAGAGAGAAAATTGGAAGAGAAAGTAAGGGAGAAACATGTATTAAATGGGAAAATTGAGAGAGTGGGGGAAGAGAGCTAGATTGGAAGACAAATGTGTATTAAAATGGGTAAAGAGAGAGAGGGAGGGGGAGGAGTGGAAGAGAGAGAAATATTTGAAGAGAAAGAAACAACGTGTAACAGAAGTGGAAAATGGAGAGAGAGAGAGAGAGAGAGAGAGAGAGGGAGAGAGAGAGAGAGAGTCACCTAAGCTTCATCATAAAGAAGTGCAAGTGTACTGGTCAGCTGTGTGATGTAGCCCGCTCTCCCCCTCCCCCTCGTCTTCCCCTCCCTTCCTTTCCTCTCCTCTCACTCTTTCTGTCTCTCTCTTACACACACACACACACACACACACACACACACACACACACACACACTCTCTCTCTCTCTCTCTCTCTCTGAAATTAATAGACACTTGTATTAATACATTACGGTCCTTAGTGTTATCGGTTAAGAAATCTCCCTAGCATCTTTCCCTTAGCAATTTATTTTTGGATACGGGTGGTTAATATTAATTTGGGTGTTATTTATGCTGAGTTTGGTGGCATTGAGTGATTTAAATACACAGAAGAGGATAGTTAGGAGTAATAAGCAAAGTAAATCGCTTAGGAAGAGGTGTTAAGGAGCAGAAAAGGATAGTAAGGAATAAGGAAAGTAAATCGGTTAGGAAGAGGTGTTGGGGAGCAGAAAAGGATAGTAAGGAAGGATAAACAAAGTAAACTGCTTCGGAAAAGGTGTTATGGAACAGAAACGAATAGTAGGGGAAAATAAGCAAAGTAAATCGCTTAGGAAGTGGTGTTATGGAGCAGAAAAGGATAGTAAGGAGGAATAAGCAAAGTAAATCGTTTGGGAGGAGGTGTTAGGGAGCAGAAAGGGATAGTAAAGAGGAATAAGTAAAGTAAATCGCTTAGGAAGAGGTGTTAGGGAGCTTTCTTATTACTAGGTGTGATGACCATTGATAACTAACATCTCTTCTCTCTGTTTTTTTTACATGATCCTTAAAAAAATAAATAAATAAATAAAGGCACAAGCTCGCTAATCATCATCTCTCTGACTAAGATCGTAAAAGGTAGGTGCGGTTTGGACGCCTAACACCCATTCCTAAGCGATTTATTGTGCTTATTACTTCTCACAATTTTCTGTCTCTCTTCAATCACTCATGTACCACCATACTCTGCATAAATATCTTACAAAAGGATATTAATTAAAAAAAATAAATCGCTGAGGAAGAGGTGTTAGGGAGCTTCCTTAACCGACGAGAATACTGAACCAAGGCTTGTGTTCTCGTCAGGTAAGAAAGCTCCCTAACACCTGTTGCTTAGAGATTTGGTTTTGGATATGAATGGTTAATATCCTTTTGTATGTTATGTATGCAGGGTATGGTGGTATTGGAAGGATTTAGGCAACAGAGAAGACAGTAAGGTGTACCGTAAAAAAGTAATAAATCGCATAGGAAATGGTGTTAGGGAGCTTCCATTTTTAGAGGAACACCCAGCTCTAGAACTTGGCTGCCCGTCACTCACTCACGAAAGATTTTTTGAAACACGGTGTTTATCTCCCGTGGAATTTAATGACCTTGATTCCCATTTGGTTTATCATGGTTTTTAACTCATGCATCTGACAGGGATGTAGATTGACCTCCTACATCTTAAAATGACCTTAAATACGGTATCCTAAAGTTTGACCATGTTATTTTGGTTGTTCTTTCATTTGGGGAACAGTTTGCGGACTTCTGGCCTTTGGTTCCTTCTTTCTTGTATTAAAAAAAGATATAACATTGATTCTTCCTGCGGCCTCAGAAGCGGTAAAAAGGGAATAGTTAGGAGTGTCTTTTATGAAGGTTTGTGCTGTAAAATATCCACATTAGTTTAAGATGCGGAAATCAGCCTTAGAGTGGATACAACCTGGCAAAGACAATTATGGGAGATTCTTGTGTGTGTGTGTGTGATTTATGTGTTTGGATAGCTATTTTTAATCTCGGCGTAGTTAGTTTGTGTGTGTGTGTGTGTGTGTGTGTGTGTGCGCGAGGGGAGGGGGGGGAAGGGAAGGAGGCGCATGTGGTGATACAGGCAGAAAGAGATTAAATCAAGCTTACATAATGAGGAAAAATAGAGTGTGAGACAAAGCAAGACATGATGAGAGAGAGAGAGAGAGAGAGAGAGAGAATGAAGCTAGCACAGATAAACCCACGACAACAAGCATAGGCTACCAATCAGCTGTCATTCAGTCAGTCAGCTGCGTGTGTGTGTGTGTGTGTGTGTGTGTGTGTGTGTGAGAGAGAGAGAGAGAGAGGGTAATACGAAAGAGTGTACATTTACTTATGGAGAGAGAGAGAGAGAGAGAGAGAGAGAGAGAGAGAGAGAGAGGGTAATACGAAAGAGTGTACATTTACTTATGGAGAGAGAGAGAGAGAGAGAGAGAGAGAATAGTGTAACAAGAGAGGATGGAGAAGAACAACGAGGAGGCAGAAAATAAACACTCGTAAAGTGAGTGAGTGAGAGAGAGAGAGAGAGAGAGAGAGAGAGAGAGAGAGAGAGAGAGAGAGATCAGACAAAATATACCGTAACGAAAGAAAAAGAAATCATCTGGGAGACAGAAAAGATATCAATTCGTGGAGAGAAAGAGAGAGGGGGAAGGAGGGAGAGAGAAAAAGATACAGTGAAGCTGAATAAAAAAAATAAAATAAAATAAAACAACTAGGAGACAAAACAAATCAGCTCGTAGAGAGAGTGGATGAGTGAGTGAGCGAGAGAGAATAAAGCTACCACACATAACGGAGTAGAACAAACGTACTAATCAGCTGTTACTCTGTCTCTCAGCTGTGTAATCACCCCATGAAAGCCAACAAAGGCGTAGTCTGGTTCAAGGTTGGATGGGCTAAATAAAATCCCATGGCTGTAGGCTGGCTCCGATAATATCCCAAGTACAGTGTCGGTCGGGAATATCGCTCCACCTTTAAGACGAGCAGTTATGAAACGCTTACACATCAGTAAAGTGAGCTTTGTGAGCGCGTGACGAGCGAGCGAGCGCCATACTAACACAGTTTCCCTCTGATATATCATTTCTTCATGGTGGTAGTTGAACAGTGAAAAAATACTATTGATGAGATAATTAAAACCAGAAATGGGGTGTTTTCTCTTGGTGATTTCACCATCAGAACATGGCAAAAACGTTAATGTGAAGTTTTAAGCGGAATCTTCGATATTTAATTCTTAGAGCTAATGTAAAAAAAAAAGCAGTGTTACGACGGAAAATCTTTTTGAATTTGATTTCGTAATTGAGGCGTTCACTGATCAGAGCCGGAAACTTCCTTGGAAAACTCAAGATTCCAAGGGGTTCCTACGTCTTTATGGGCGAGTTTTTAGTTGACAAAAATACTGAATGAATGTATCACATGCAAAAAGAATTCTAGTTCTTCACATAGGAGTAAAGTTATTGGCTTCTGCATAGCTTGACGGTCAGACTGGGTCGGACCGCTTATTTCCAAACTTAACTGAGAGTAAACATCGCACGCATGCTCGTAGTTATCCTGGAAACCGAAGAGCGCATCACTAGGTTCCTGAAGTTATTGGTCACTCTCCCGTTATTTATCGGATTGACCTGGACCGATACTAGTGTCCGTAATAAGTATATCAGTGGCAGGTGGGTTATCTTTCAGCTTTGTGCAGTTTTGTAATGGTAACTTGTATGATTTTCAGCTGAGTGAAGTTTGTGATGGTAACTTCTACAAGGGCTGAGAATTTTCTGTAGTTGAATAAATCCGTCGGACGTTAACCAGATTATAACTAAATTGCATTGAAGGGTTCATGAAGATAATTTTTAAACGTGTGGATGGTAGGGATTTCTGTTTGCTGACAAAGGTCGTATGACGCTACTCAGAACAACTAAGAAATTTCTGAACAAAGATGAAGGGCTGACTAGAATATCATAGTTACTATTTATGTATTCGTGGCAGTGAGAGGATTCATGGAGATAGGATTTTACTTTTGTACTTTATTACTATACCCTTTTTATTCTAACCTAACCTAAAAGTGCCCACACCTCATCTTGAATGCTGGGCCCTGCCAGTAGAAAAACGCTGGAGTATGTTGTTAGTCACGAAATGCTACGGAATGGATGTAGACTCATAGCGTTTTCTTATTCTGCCACTGAGCTACGTGAAATAATCTACAAAGTTACAAATAAACGCTTGAGTATGGTGCTAGTCACGAAGAATGCAATGGAAAGGATGTAGAGCCATAGCATTGCCGTATTCTTTGCTACTGACCTACGTGCGACAGTCCTCAAAGTGACTAGTCTGGGCCAAGTTATGGTAAAAGGAG
>NC_137002.1:2239985-2284985 GCF_032717465.1 Coenobita brevimanus | reverse complement strand
GAGGGGAGAGAGAAGGTTGAAAGAAGTGAGAGGTAGAGAGGGGGAGAGAGAAGGGGGAAGGAAATGAGGGGTATGTAGGGAGGGGGGAGAGAGAAGGGGGAAGGAAGTGAGGGGGTATAATACTGACCCTGTCCTTCGCTGGGTTAGTGGGTCGCCTCTACATCACTACCTCCTTTTCCTTCCTTCCTTCCTTATCTTCACTTGTCTCCCCTTCTCCCCAGGTTTCCCATCCCTTCCTTTCTTTGGCTTTCTATCGCTGACTTCTTCCTTCTTTTCCCTCCATTCTTTCTCTCCCTTTCCTTCCTCCCTGCTCTTCCCTTCTCATCCATCCTTCCTCCCTTCCCCTACATTATCTTTCCTTCCCTTCTTTACCTACACTTTCTCTTCCTCTCCAGTACTCTTCTTATCCCTCCCTTCTCCATATTTCTCCTATTTACTCCTTTTCCTTTGCCTTACATTTTCCTCTCTTCCCTTTCCTCTCCACACCTTCCTTCCTCCCCTTTCTTTCATTCCTTCATTCTCTCTCCTTTCATTTACACTTGGCTTCATTTTTTATTTATTTCCCTTCTCAGGTCTCTTCTTCCTCCTCTTCCTGTTATCTTCCTGTTTTCCGTCGTCCTCTCTTCCTTTGCCTTCCTTTCTTCCCTCCTTTCCCTTTCCTTTCCTGCCTCTCTTCTTTTTTCTTTCTTCTCGAACTGTTCTCATTTATTTCCTCTCCTGCTGTCTTCCTTTTTTTCTCTCTCTCACTTCCTTTTCCTCCCTTCCCCTCCAGACCCTTTTCTTTCTTTTCCTCATCTTCCCCTCCCTCCCTTCTTTCCCCTCCCCTCCCTCCTCCCCTCTTCCATCTCTCATCCCTACTCACATAGCTTACACTTCCCTCTCATCCTTTCTTCCCATTCCTTCATACTTCCCCTTTCCATCCTTTCTGCCTAATAATCCCATTTCTTTCCGTCCTTCTTTCTCCTTATCCTTCCTGCGTTTCTCTTTCCTCTCCTTCCTTACTCCCCAGTTCCTCCTTTTCCTTTTCCTGTCATTCCCTTCCCTTCCCCTCCTTTCCATTTTCATCTCTTCCTTTCCTTACCCACCACTCCCTACCCTGACCGTCCTTTCCTTACCCACCACTCCCTACCCTGACCGTCCTTTCCTTTCCCTCCCTCGTCCCCTTTCCTTCCCTCTCCCCCTCCTTCCATCCCCTCCCTCCTCCCCACCCCTTTCCACTGCTCTTTGCATACTTTTCCCCTTCCTCCTCTCCCTACCCTCATTCACCCCTCCTCCTCCCCTCTTAAGTGGATCGTAAAGTAGGAGGGAGAGAGAGAGAGAGAGAGAGAGAGAGAGAGAGAGAGAGAGAGAGTGTTACTGTATTATCATTAGGATGTTTTAGTTGGGACTTATTAGCCTAGCCCCGGGCCACTACACTCTCCGGGGATAGTAAAGGCTTGGATAAATTACTACTACTACTACTACTACTACTATACTACCACCACCACCACTACTATAATAATAATAATCATCATCATCATCATCATTATATCTCCCTCTTCTTCAATCACCAACTATTTTCGTATATGTGTAGAAAGATTTGCACCCCCTCCTTTTTCTGTTCTGAGTTACTTCCCAGGTTCTCAAATCTCTTAGTACAATACCACAACACTCCGACAAATTCCTTCCTTCCCTCACACCTTCATTTTTTCCTTCCTTTCCAACTCTCTCCCTCATTCCTTCCACTCTTCATTTTCTTTTTTTTTTTCCCTCCTGTCCCTCCCACTTTCTTTTTTTTCCCATATAGTTTCCTTTTTCCTCTCTTCCCTCCTTTCCTTCACTCCTTTCTCCTTCCTTCCCTCCCCTCTTCCCGCCATTAGTTCAGTCCTTTTTTCCTCCTCTCCTTTTCTATATTATTTCCTTCCTTCTTTGTTTCCTTACCTTCTCTTCCTCATGTTCCCTTCTCTCTATCCTACTTCCCTCCTTCCTTCCTTCTCCCTTCCTTTCTGCCCTCTCCTTCGTTCGTTTATTCCTTCCTTCCTTCCTTCCTTCCTTTCCTACTCTTTCATTTTCCTCTTTCCTCTATATCCTGCTTCCTTCCTTCCTATCTTCTTTTTCCTCCCTTCCTCCCTCTCCTCCACTTCTCACCTTTCCTCCCTCCTCATTAAGGTAGGCAGGTAACGACCTCTCTTTCTGCACTCTCTTTTTATGTGTTTCTAATTCTCTCTCTCTCTCTCTCTCTCTATCTATCTATCTGTCTCATTTTCCACTCGTTCTGTTTAACTGTTCTTCTGTTATTAGCAAGGAGAGACTCTGGTAATGAAGGAACTGAAATAATAGATCGCCTGGGTTCGAACTCATTGGGGGAGTCACGAAAGGGCTATTACGTAGAGATTATGCTTATGAATGTAAATCAGAAATAACGTGGAATTTAAGGGTACATGATAACTCTCTCTCTCTCTCTACCTCCTGCGGTTCCCAAAGACAGTAACTTCCTGTCTCTCACTTCCTCTCCCTCTCTCCCATTTCTTTCCTTCCTCACTCAACTTTCCTCCTTTTCCTACATTCCTCACTTCCTCGTCTTTCCCCTCCGCCTCTCCATTCCTTCTCCTCCCACTCCGTTTCTTTTCTCCCTCACTCCCTCATATCCATCCCTTTTTCTCACTTTTCTCTTCTCTCCACTTCGTCTCTACTCCCTTTCTTGGACTTCTTCCTTCACTTCATTCTCTCTTTATCTCTTTTTCATTCCTTCTCTTTTCTGTCTTCATTTCTTCCTTATTCTCGTTCCTCTTCCTTTCGTCCTTCCCTCCATTTCCCTCATTCTTCCTCAATCTCGTATTTTCTCCTCCTACTCTCTCGTCTGTCTTTCCTTTCGCTCTTTTTAGCTCTCTTTCCCCCATCCCTTTCCCTCTTTCTTGTCCTCCCTTCCCAACCACTATCTGTCCTCTTCTCTCCTCCCTCCCTCTTCCTATCCTCTCCCTTTCCTCTTTGCATCCTTGATTCTTCCCCTCTCTCTCTCCCAATCACTTTCTTTGTCCATTCCCTCTCCTTTACCTTTTCTTCCCCTCTCTTCTGCCATCTCTTTCTCTCTTTCTTCCCTCCTCCTCGTCTCCCCTTTCCATCCTCTCATTCTCTTCTTCCTCACTTTCCTCCCTCCCTCCTAAGACAGTAACTTCTCCCATTTACACAGTCGTATAACTGGGGAATTAGTCTATTTTGGGAAAGTCTACTCTCTTTCTCTCTCTCTCTCTCTCTCTCTCTCTCTCTCTCTCTCTCTCTCTCTCTCTCTCTCTCTCTCTCGTTTACGTTAGATCAGCTGATTTCTCTTGGCCAGCTGATTGCCCCCCCCCCTCTCTCTATATAAGTATTTGATCATCTTATCGTTGGTAGTTGCATTTTAGGGGTCTCTCTCTCTCTCTCTCTCTCTCTCTCTCTCTCTCTCTCTCTCTCTCTCTCCATTTTTTTCCATCCTGCTTTGTATCACTTTCTTTCCCTTTCAATCCTTCATCCCATCACTTTTTTGTTTATCTCATCTTTTTGTCTCTCTTCTTCCTCTCTTTGTTGTTTTATTTTATTCTCTTTACTTCCATTATTCCTTCCCTCTCATCTTTCCTTCCTTCCTCTTTCTTTCTTCTACCCTCCTTCCTAACTGTATTCCTTCATCCCTCTTTCTTATACCTCCCCCTCTTCATCCTTCCTTCCCATCTCCTTCCTACCCATCATTCCTTCCTCTCTCTCCTTCCATCCTCCTCTTTTTCCTTTCTTACGCCTCCCTTCCTTCCTTCCTTTCCTTTCTCCCTCCCTTCCTTCTTCCTTCCTTCCTTCCTCCTCTACCGGAACTGATGGCCAGAGGGGGTCTGTGGAGGGGGGAGAGGGTGAAGAAGGAGGGAGTGGGAGTTTTTGTGTGTTGTGTATGAGTGAAATTGCCTTCACCGTATGCAAATGTTGTGTGTATGTGTGTGTGTGTGTGTGTGTGTGTGTGTGTGTGTGTGTGTGTGTGTGTGTAAATTTGTCTATAAATGTGTGCAATTCTCTCTCTCTCTCTCTCTCTCTCTCAACTCTTCCTCTCATTTACCTGAAGACGAACCCTTATATAGGTACTTAAATTAGCTAACTCCTTGTCCAATAGAATCATCATTTAAGGTAACGTAATTGTCTCAGAGTATCAAGAATAACGTCATATAAATCGTATGGAAGAAGTGAAGCATGTTTCGTATCTCTTCAGTTAGACAGCAGGAATGTGTGGAAAGTTACGTTGTGATGCTGGAGGGGTTAGTATGAGAGAGAGAGATAGAGAGAGAGAGAGAAGGGGGGGAGTGAATATGAAAGGTCTTGGTAAAAGATAACAGCACATGAATGGAGAGAGAGAGAGAGAGAGAGAGAGAGAGAGAGAGAGAGAGAGGAAATTAAAAATCAAGCGAAACCAAGCGCCCCAAAAAGCCATAGAAAAGAGGGAAGAGGAGGAGAAGGAGGAGGGAGTAAGGACGAGGGAGAAAGGAGGAGAAGGAGGTGGAAGAAAGGAAGAGGAGGAGAAGAGATTAAAGATGAGGAGCAGAAGGACGAGGGAGTAAAGAAGAGGAGGTGGAGGGAGAAAGGAAAATGAGAAAGATTAGGGAGTAAGGAAGAGGAGGAGATGGAAGAGGGAGAAAGGAAGAGGAGAGAGTTTGGAAGGGAGTGAAGGAGAAGTGAGGAGAAAGGACAAGAGGAGGAGGAGTAGGAGGCTGGATAGGAGGAAGGGAAGAAGAATAGAAGAGACGAAGGAGGAACAGAAAGGCTGGGTGATTAGTAAGTAGACCAAAAAAAAAAGAAAAGAGAAAAGAGAAGGTGAAAGAACCAATGAGAGAGAGAGAGAGAGAGAGAGAGAGAGAGAGAGAGAGAGAGAGAGAGAGAGAGAGAGAGAGAGAGAGAAAGGCTGAAAGAATATTAAGAAAAAGTTGGAATAATTAAGAAAGAAGGGATAACTAAAACGGGGGGAGAGAGAGAGAGCTTGTTGTGTAACCTTTTATTAGTCTTTGTGTATCGGTGATTGTGTGTGTGCATGTATGTATTTATGTATGAATCATCTATGTGCACGCGATATATGTGTGTGTGTGTGTGTGTGTGTGTGTGTGTGTGTGTGTGTGTGTGTGTGTGTAAAGGAGGATTTATGAAGAAAGGGTCGGGCAGGATGGGTTAGTCAAGAGAGAGAGAGAGAGAGAGAGAGAGCTGGGGGGGAGTCTTTCGTAAACTCTTAAATTCCTCTATCTATATGGCTATCTACATCCAATTCGATCCAGATCTCTCTCTCTCTCTCTCTCTCTCTCTCTCTCTCTCTCTCTCTCTCTCAATAAGAAACCTTTGTCACGGTTGGAGGGAAGGAAGTAGGGTGGAGAGAAAAAGGACGTGGGGAGAGAGAGAGAGAGAGAGAGGAATGGAAGAGAGGAGGAGGGAGGGATGGGAGAGGAGAAAGAGATTGAAAGTATGTGAGGAGGAAACGAAGGAAGGATTAGTAGATGAGGGAGAGAAGGAAGGGAGAAAAGGAGAGAATAGAGGGAAGATGGATAGGAAAGTGAAGGAAGAAGAGAGAGAAGAACAGGAAGAAGGAAGAGAAGATGTCAGTAAAAGGAAGGACGGATCACGAAAGAATAAAGGAAGAAAGGTGAAGGAGGTAGGAAGTGGGGGGTTAGAGAGAGAGAGAGAGAGGGCAATGTGGAGAGAGTCAGGGAAGGAAGGAAGGAAGTGGTTAGAAGGAAGGAAGGAAATGGGTGAGTGATGAAGGATTTGATGAGGTGAGAAAGAATGGGAGGAAAGGGTTTGGCATGGAGAGAGAGCGAGGGGGGGGGGGAGGATGGGCTTGGCATGTAGAGCAGGAGAGGAAATGGATGCAGAGACAGTAAGAGAGTGAGTAAGAGAGGAAGTGACATAACATTTAAGGTATGGGAAAAGATGAATGGAGAGAGAGAGAGGGGGGGGGAGGAAAAGGCTTGGCATGTGAGGTAAGAGAGGAAATGAATTGAGAGAACGGGGGGGGGGGATGTTAACGGAAAGGTGTCAGTTTTAAATGTATAGCAAATAATAATAATAATAATAATAATACGTGCTGGAGTTAATCAGCTAATTAAACACATTATCGATAAAGGAAAAAAAAATCATTCAGTAAGCGTTTTTTTGTTTTATTTATTAACTTGTCTGTTACAGAAAAATTGGTGTGTGTTTATAAGTGTTAAAAGGATCTTGAAGTTTTCCATAGTTAACCCCTTCAGTACGACGCCCACCTGCCTTTATATTCTTGTTACCTGTTGAAAATTTACCCACCTGAGGAGAGACCCTTTGTTATGGTAGACTTAGAATATTTAGGTAAACCCATCCCTGTGATTACTGTACTGTATATAATTTTTTCCATTATACCTCTAGTCTCTCTCTCTCTCTCTCTCTCTCTCTCTCCCTCCTCTTCTCTCTCTCTCTCTCTGATTATATTTTTCTTCCTGCTTCCTGCTTGGGAATACGGATGCGAGAGGGATGTGGAAGGGTGAAATGGAGGGGTGTATGAGGGATGGCGACGTGGAGTGGTGGGGAAGGAGGGGAGATGAGGGAGATAAAGCATCTTGGAGGCATTTTTGTCCTGGCCACCCTGGATGAACTCTGGGATTAGGCATAGGTCAGCAGATAGAGAGATAGAAGTAAATGAAGCGATTGGTAGATGCAGTATGTGGGTAGGTAGGTAAGTAGATAGGTGAGCAGGTAGGTAGGTAAATAGATGTAGATAGATAGATAGGTAGGTAGACAGGCAGATAAGTAGGTAGATAGGTAGGTACGCAGGTAGTTAGGTAGGCAGATACAGATAAGTAGGTAGGCAGATAGATAGATATAGATAAATAGATAGATAGGTAGCCAGATAGTTGATAGGTAGGTGGATAGGTTGGTAAGCAGGTAGTTAGGTAGGCAGATAGATATAGGTAAACAAGTAGGTATGTAGGCAGTTAGGTACAGGTAGATAAATTAGTAGATTACTGATAGGAAGTTGGTAGATAGGTAGATTTTTACTTTTGTATAGGCCTACTTCTTGGTGTGTTAGAAAAATGATGGGTATTTCGCTTCCAGATTTATTGGATCGTCAGCATCTTTTGTTTCCAGCCCAGTCTCTTCTTAAGCCAAGGTGTGTGTGTGTGTGTGTGTGTGTGTGTGTGTAAAAGTTTAGTCGGTGTGGGTAATTTAAAAACAGTCAAGCTCTGATGCATGTGAGTCACCAAAACTTGTGTGCAAGGATCCAAGGGAAGAACAACACTGCCACCATCAACAACAACAATAGTAGTAGTATATAATAATAATAATAATAATAATAATAGCAATAGTTATAATTATTATTTTTATTATTATTTTTATAGTAGTAGTTGTTGTAGGAGAAAGGAAAAAGATGATGATGAAGAGTGTATAGTAATAGTAGTAATTCCGGAATACAGTAGTGGCAGTAGTTCCGTACCAAACATTACTCCACCCTTCCACACAAGCGACAGTGAAAAAAAAAGAACGAAAGTAAAAGCAACGAGAACCCTACTGCTAAGGCCCGTCACGCAGCGGAACGAAACGCAGCGTGAGCGAAGAGCTGCGTAACGTTACCAGACGGAGTGAGGGAGCAGAAAAAATAACAGCGTAACCGAGTGCAAAAACAAAAAAGAATTGGGCGAAGCGTTTCAGTTTTAGCCTGTCTCTTTCTCTCATTGGGCGGAGCGTTTCAGTTGTAGTCTCTCTCTCTCTCTCTCTCTCTCTGTGATTTACTTGTACATACAGTTGCTACCATAAAATTTCGAAATACGTTATCAAAATAAAAATGTCATCACCTCTTAATAAGCATGTTTTATGTTTTGAGGTTAAACAGGGTCATACTTTAAGGTCAGCAGAGGTCAGTGTAAGTTCATCAAGGGTCAGACTAAGCTCATCAAAGTAGGAATAAGGTATCAGTATAATAATATGGCATAAGGTATCAGTAAAAGGTATTCAGAAATCATGTAAGGTTATCAGAGGTCAGGATAGGTCAGAGGATATTAAGCAAAGGGACTAAGGTCATCAGAGTCAGAAGAGTAGTAAGCTATCAGTAATAATAAAGGTCATCAGAGGTCAGATCAGGTCAATAAGTTCACCCAAGGTCAAATACTCAGTGGTAAAAATAGTTTACAAGTTATCAATGTAGAATTCTGAGGTCGTAAAAGATCACTCAGGCAGGTCCAAGTAAGGTCATCAAAGGTCAAAGGAGGTCATCAGGGGAGGTCCAGATCAGGTCATCAAGGGTCAAGCGAGGTCAGAGTACAATTAAATCACTCACCATGTACCCGTGGCGTCCCTGTGATGTGCTAAGCTGAATCCAAACTTGCTGTCTCTTGGTCCGCTATGCACCACAAAGTCCTCCACCTCGATATTGAAGCCCACAGCCCCACTCATCCACCCCACCACCCACACCACCACCACCCCACTCCACCCCCCACCCATTTTGCAGGTTGTAGTAGTTGCCGATTTGACTTTCTAGAATTAGTTGGATGTCTTAGGCTGGCTGCTAGAATCACAAGTGCAGATTTGCTTGCAGGAACTCAATTCGCCCAGTGAAGGTTTTTGTCATTTTTCTTGCTTCTGCCTCTCTCTGTTTTCATCCACTGGGAACTTGAAGGTTTAACAGTAATATTAGTATGTTTTAAATCCTTCTGTGTACACTATATGCCACTTTTATTTCTTTATAAGTTTATTTCGATGTAGGGGTTAATATGCATGTTTTAAGAAAAGGTATAACAAGTTTTATATTGGTGTGGTTTGCTGTAGATATAAGAAAAGATTATATACATATCGTTTTAGAGTTCATTTCGGTGTGCGGAGTTTATTTTCAAGGGCAAAGTTGTTTTTGTTTCGTTCTGCACACTTCACGGGTGTAAGTTTCCACTGCGCTTCAAGTTTTAACCCCCAGACTTTGTATCGTATGTCAGACTTTCAAATATCTACTTAGTTTATATTTTTGGCCATTTTTCACCCAGATCCATCTCTAGGGAGTGTTCAGGTTTGTACAAGTTATCTATGGTTAATTGTCACGAAGGAATAATGGAGTTTCTGATTAATTGCGTGAGGGAGTATTAGTTGACAGGACGCGAGGGGTGGAGAGCGAAACGCAGTACACCTCCCCTGTGAAGGCCGGAATCACACTGAGGCCTTCTCGGCGCGAATGCGAGAGTTTTAACGCCGAAGACGTCAACATCACCAATTTAACCCAGCCCGTTTTTAAATTGCCCTTCCAAACCACCATTAACCCATCGTTATAGCCCATTTTCGTGGTATTTGGAGAGAAAGCTGAGTGCCAAGCGGAGTTTACAAACCAGGATGCAACGTAACGAATGGAAAACGGTAGGAGCGAGTGCCGATGGTCAGTGACAGTTGCCAGTTACATTTTTTTCACTCGTGTGGATGATCCGGGAATAAATTCAGAGACCATCTGTTCCATCTGTAGACGCTGCTGTAATTTTGATGAGGCTTCGTAGGAAAATACAACCATTAATTGACTTGCTGATTGTTTCTCCGTGGATAGTTGAATATTAGTACCGAATATCGAAGTTTCTGTTAATTGTTCAAAAAATCATCGACTTTGGGAAAATAGTCATAATTTTTAAAGATTTCGAAATATGCAGTTAATTTTCGCAACTTTGATTAGTGATACATGGGTTCTGAAAAATGCAGGTAATGATTACAGATTGGTTTTGCTGTAGTGATTTGTATTGCACTTAGTTATTGGAAGATTTATTGGGGTACATGTTACAGCTGTATCTGATGAAGTATTTTGTGAAGAAATATAGGGGTAAAAGATGCACCTCCCTTCCCGCTTCCCTCCCTCCCTCCCTCGCTCCTCTCCACCCTTCCATCCCCCCTCCCACCCACTCACTCTTCACTCTCACCTTAACCACCCCTCCCCACCTCGTGTGTGTGTGTGTGTGTGTGTGTGTGTGAAATGCCAGTGTATCAGCTTACCTACCAACATACCTCCTGACATCATTCGTACCTTCCTACCTACTTACCTACCTATCCATCTCTACCTACCTACCTAGTTTCCATCCCCCTCCCTCCCTCCCTCACTCACTAACTCCAATACACCTTCCGAGGTTATCTCTCTATCTTTCTCCTCCCTCCCCTCCCCTCCCTCTTACTCTTACCTTCCCTCCCACAAGCATCTCTCTCTCGCTCTCTCTCTCCCTCCCACCCCCTTCCTGTTCCTCTCATCGCCCTTTCCTCCTCCCCTCCCCCCTCCTACTCTTCCTCCCTAACCTTCTCTCTCTCTCTCTCTCTCTCTCTCTGCGTATCGAGTCAATCATCCACCGACCCATTTTATAGTGAACAGACTTATCTATCTACCTGCCTATCTGTTTATCTACCAGCCCACCTCTCTACCTGTCCATCTGTCTGTCTACCAACCCACCTCACTACCTGTCTATCTGCTTACCTGCCTACCTTCCAACCCCCTCACCTGCCTCTCCGCTTTCCCATCTTTCTACCAACTTACCTACTGTACGTTTGCCTCTCTCTCTCTCTCTCTGACCTACCTACCTGCCTGCCTGCCTACCTACCTACCTACCTACCTACCTACCCACCCACCCACCCACCCACCCTTACCCCTCATCTTACCCACTTAACTCATTCGTCATACCAACCTGTCTACTTACTTACCTACCTACCTGTACTTACCTACCTACCTGCCTACCCGCCCACCCACCTACTTACAGTCGTACCCACCCACTTACCACACCAGCCGACGTGTAAGTTGACGTCATGCTGTCCCTGACCGCTGAGAGAGAGGGGGGGAGGGAAATCGAGAAGTGACTAAAGCTTTTCAGGAAATAAGCACCCCCCTGCTGAGTCAGAGAGAGAGAGAGAGAGAGAGAGAGTTACATACCATACAGCAAATGGTTCTCAAAGGTGTCCGGCCTGAGATAGAGAGAGAGAGAGAGAGAGAGAGTTACATACCATACAGCAAATGGCTCTCATAGGTGCCCGGCCTGAGAGAGAGAGAGAGAGAGAGCAAATGGTTCTCTCTAGGTGTTCGGCCCTAGAGAGAGAGAGAGAGAGAGAGAGAGTTACATACCATACAGCAAATGGTTCTCAAAGGTGCCCGGCCTGAGAGAGAGAGAGAGAGAGAGAGAGAGAGAGAGCAAATGGTTCTCTCTAGGTGTTCGGCCGTAGAGAGAGAGAGAGGGAGAGTCACATACCACACATCTTCCCTCCCTTTTTAGGTGGTCCGATCCTAAAAATGATACTTACAATATACCCTAATTACAAAAGTTAGGGAATTAAAGGAGTGACTCTCTCTCTCTCTCTCTCTCTCTCTCTCTCTCTCTCTCTCTCTCTGACAATTTCCTATTACTACCACCTCCTAACATTTTTTTCAATTATTAGTTTACCTCATTAAAAAAAGAGGTAAATAAAACACTTCATTAATTATAAATATACGTTTATTGTTTCTTAATGCATGACAGAAGCTTAGCCATCCAAATCATACACATTCATATATATTTTTTTTTTTCCACACCGCGGGTAAATGTATTAATGAAGGATGTATATATGTATGTACACCACTAGACGACTGGCAGAACTGATAATGGGATATTTGTGAATTATTGAATTATTTAGTATGGGTGAACAGTAATAATAATTAGCGATAATGATGATAATTGAAAAAAATAATGATAATAATGATGATAATTATTGCAGTAGTGTAGCAGTAAGAAAAATGATAGAATAAAAATAATGATAATATTAATATAATTATCATAGTAATGATAATCCTAAAAGTAATAATAATAATAATAATAATAATAATAATAATAATAAACTAATAATAATAATAAGTGTAGTATCAGTATTAAAACAAAATAATAAATAATATCATGAATAATAATAATAATAATAATAATAATAATAGTAATAATAATAATAATGACGGGATAATGAGCATTCGTATACCACAACCCTCAGTTCGTTTCAAAATACTTCACACAGTTCCGATATTATTCCACTCACAAGAGGCTGCCAACACTATATTTTAAGTGTGTCATAGGAGCAAGAATGTGAAGGCCTTTCCTTATATGGGCAGGAATCCACCGCCGTAACCATAGCAACGGTGCGAAGTGGTTTGATTGTACGCGAAACTCTGTGAAACACGGTAGTCTTTTTCTGCTTTGTTTTTCATTTTCTCTCACTATTAAGAACGAAAAATTATGGAAATTATGACATCTAAGTAATGAAAAAGAATCTTAATAATAATAATAATACATTTTTTTGTTGCATTTCTTGAAGTTGTCTTTTTAATTTTCTTCACACACACACACACACACACACACACACACTTCCTAATCCCATGCCCCTCCATCTGTACATCACCTTATACCTTCCTACAGTCCAGCCTTTTTTTTTCCCATTCGTCACCTCATTTATAACCCATCATAGAACAGACAGCTTCGAAAAGACTCATTGCGGTTTTTCTTATCTTTCTGCCCCTTTTGTATATTTTATCTACCTACCTATCTATCGATCTCTCTACCAACCCTCCTTCTTACCTGTCTATCTACTTACCTGCTCTATTTGACCTGTTTTATCGTACTTTTTTATCTGTAATACCAAAATAGGTGATGAGGACGACATTGAAAAGCGAGACATCAGTGGCAATATTTCCTGGGAGGTTGCCGATTATTGTTTTTTTCTGTATTTTGATGCTTACACTCGCTGTACTCCTTTTACATCAACTTGGCCCAGATTTTTATCCCTGTGCAGCTCATTTCACATAGTTCAGTGGCAGAAAGATAATGTTACAGCTTTACATGGTTTTCGTAACACTTCTTCGTGATTACATGCCCTAGCGTTGATCTGTTCGTACATCCAGCATTCAAGACGGAGAGAGGGGGCAGTTTTAGGCCAAGTTAGAGTAAAATGAGTATAGAACCCGTCAACGCGCGTATTTCCATTTTCAAGCTGCTTTTTCCATTCGTAAGTCTCGTAACTGACATTATTTAGTTTGTTTATTTTATTTTTGTTCAAGCTATTTCTAATGATTTTATTCGGCGTATTTTATTTATATATTTATTATTATTATTATTATTTTTTGCTGATTTTATTCGATGTGTTTTATGTATGTATTTGGTTTTGTTGTCTTCGCCTTTTCTTTGTTCTTCTTAGTTTGAGACTCGGAGCTGGAGAGGTTAGAGGAAGCCTTCATAGCCTTCTCCGTTATTTAAAAAAAATAAATACTGTATAATCGTCTACAGTAACGTGAATAAACTGAATGATAAACACCGAGTTGTAGCTATAAACCCTTTCAGTACGATGACGTCTTAATCATTTATTAATTTTTTGCTCTCACTAAACGACCAAATTAAACTGATAAAAGACCTCATGTGAAATTCTGTTAATGCGCTAGCTGACTCTAAGTTAAGGAAGCTCCCTAACACCTCTTACCTTGGCGATTTAGTTTGGATATGGCTGGTTAATATCCTTTTGTACACTATTTATGAAGAGTATGGCGATATTTGAAGGATTTATGCAACAGTAGAAGACAGTAAGGTGTGGCAAACAAATCGCATAGGAAAAGGTGTTAGGGAGCTTCCTGAACCGACGAGAATAAGGTCCCTAGCCTCTCCTAAGC
Organism: Coenobita brevimanus; assembly: GCF_032717465.1. Lineage (NCBI taxonomy): Eukaryota > Metazoa > Arthropoda > Malacostraca > Decapoda > Coenobitidae > Coenobita > Coenobita brevimanus. The sequence continues at coordinate 2,271,367 of NC_137002.1, read as the reverse complement.
CGAATAGAATCGTCCTGAAATAGTAAGACTTGGGAATGGGCCCTGAAGCCTTTGCACAGAGTCGGACACGTTAAAAAAAAAAAAAAAAAAAAAGAGAGAGAGAGCGAGAGAGAGAGAGAGAGAGAGAGAGAGAGGGGAAAATATACGTCATCGTCGCGAAGTGGTTAATTTTTTTTTGGGGGGGAGGGGGGAAATTTTGAATCGATAACCACGTACTCTATAACAACCTTAGCACAACCATCGGTCTTATTGTTTTATGTATTGATTTTAAATATTTACATGCTTATTTTGTGTGCTATGTATTTATATTTTTAGTTATTTTACAAGATGCAGTAAGAGGAATAAAATACACACACACACACACACACACACACACACACACACACACACACACACACACACACACACACACTCACTTCCTTCAGGCCTGAGCTGTATTTACAACAGGGATAGTCAAGGATTGTAAAGTTACCTGTACTTGGACCCGTAATCCCGTCGGTTGAGGAAGCTCCCTAACACATTTTCCTAAGCGATTTATTTTGTATACTTCACCTTGCTGTCCTCTTCTCTGTCACATAAATCCTTCTAGTGAAACCATACTCAGCATAAATAACATAAAGTAGGAGATTAACCCGCCATACCCAAAAAATAAATCGCTTAGGAAGAGGTGTTAGGGAGCCGCCATAACCTACGAGACTACAGGTTTTGGTGATATATAACCCCTTGAGTACGGTGGTGTTCCTTTAGTTTTGTTCTTGCCGCCACCAGACGATTTTAATTCGGCTGTGGGAGATATTTCGGACTGGATAAGGCTTAATTCCGAGGAGTGGATCGGGTTTACTGGTGACTTACTGCTGCTCAGGGAAGAGGAACTGGTCACTCTTGCCTTTAATGTCGAGTGAGTAGATTAGACCCGGGATCTTACGCCTGGATAGAGAAGAACACGGTACACTGAGAGGAAAAATGAACACACACACACACACACACACACACACACACACACACACACACACACACACACACACACACACACACACACATTCTCTCTCTCTCTCTCTCTCTCTCTCTCTCTCTCTCTCACACACACACACACACACACACACACACACACACACTTTTACTACAAGCCGTCTCCCTCAAGATGAATAAAATCGTCCGTCAGAAGCAAGACAGAATATTAAAAGACGTCACTCTGCCTAAGGGGTGAATGAACTAAAATTTATACACGACAAACACGTAATTGGAGACTTACTTAATGTACTATTTGTGTCATTTATGTTTTTTTTTATTCATTATTTACTTTTATATACAGTTAAGTACCCACGTTTCCACCTTCCTCCCGTAGCATGGTATGGGCGGTGATTTTTATAAGTATTTTGATTTTATACATTACTTGGATGCTACAGATCCATCATTCTCGTGCATTTTAATACCTACATATACAACAGAGGTGGTTTGTGATTCGTATGTAATAGCATGTTCATACCAATAGCACAGTTGCCCAATGCAAAAGCTCATCATCTTTATTTTTAACGCTTTTGTGATATGCTAGATTATGGAGAGAGAGAGAGAGAGAGAGAGAGAGAGAGTCGCGATACCAGGTCATTCATAACCTTAACATCTGGGGTCTTTTTTTATCACTATTTTGTAGAGGACTGGTATCTGGACAGACTTGGTAAATATATATAGCCATTTATATTGTCAGATTATAACTAAGGGTAATATAGGTTGTATTTACAGTTGCGATAAAGCCTACTCAGTTGATCTACCTACCCACGTTGTCTTAAAATTTTGGGGAACATTTAGGGCGGCATTCTAGTGTGGTTAGGAAGCGTACCAACACCTCTTCAATACCGACTGATTTGTGATTCTGCGCCTTTACTGAATTCTTGGGTGTTATGCAGTTATGTCGATAGTGAAAAACCAAAGAGGCAAACCAGGGGATATTAATGAGTATTGTTGTTTGGAAAATAAATCGTTAAGGAAGAGGTGTTAGGGTGCATCCTTATCCGACGAGAAAATGGCCCTTAGTGCTGAAACATCCAGTACTGTACCTTTTCCTTCAAGTTCCACGCTTTATTAATCACAGTCACTTTCCATAAATCTTCATAATTTATTTTAAAGGTGCTGGATATACTAAAGATGGGTTACATCATTCGTCTCAGGACAAACTTGGATAGATTGGATTTTCTCGGTAAACATTTAGCTGAAGCCACAATCGGAATTCAAGTAGTGTGGAGTGTATTGTGTTTATATCTCACCATTTGCTGACGCTTCTGACACTTCCGTCGCACGTTATCTCTTCCCCCTCCCCTTTGAGGTTATTATTTCTCCCTGGGGGTCATTTGCGACGGAAGTGTCATAGAAGAAGTGTTAGCAAATGATGAGGTCTAAACAGGAATCACTTTAGTCTGCTTGAAGTCCAGTGGTTGCTTCTGTTAAATACTATCCATTTCTTCGAACAATACCACATCAACTCCAGTGCTAAATGTTTCAGCCGTTCCAGAAAAAAATATTAATGACTGGTACCCAAAATTACTCGTCATAAAACACAGATTTGTACAACGGCATCCTCGGTGGCAAGACGAAGAGCTATAATGCATTTCTTTGACCTACAGATCACCCTTGACTTAGTAATAGGCTCATTATTTACACTTTTAATATCAGTATAGTACCATGTTGCTGTGAGTGTGGGGTTGGGCCCATATTCGTTGCGTGAGGCTCCCTTTCACCTCTCCCTTAGTGATTTGTTTTTGGATATGGTCGGTTAATGTAATTTTGTACATTATTTGTGAAGAATATTGTGATATTAGAATGATTTAAATAACGCAGGATAGTAAGGTACAATAAGCAAATTAAATCACTTGGGAAGAAATGTTAGGGAGTCTCCTTAAGTTTTGCCAGGTCTGTATTTAATGTTTATCATCTTCCTTTGAGGTACGATTTAGCATGTAAGGCTATCATTTTGTCTTTATCCAATGTTTACCACTGTAGCCTAGTAAAGTATCTACGTTAGACATACAGTATAATAGTTAACTGGAATCACTTTGTTCGTCGCTTGCAGTTCGTACATCTCAGCCAATGTTGGTTAAGTTATTCGTCTTGATGTAGTTTCATTTACCATTCACCAGCGTTCTCAGTTTCATCATCACCTTCAGTTGTCCTTGATTATAACCCACCGATTCAAACTCGCTAATTCTCAGTGTTTTGATCCCGCTCCAGTATCAGTTATCAGAACCCACAGACTCCAGTTCGATTCGCAAACCACTAATTCAGATTCCTTAACATTCTCGGTTCTTTGATAATTTTGAAATGTCAGTCGATATAACCTATAAAATCAATTTGTATTCTAGATGATTTTCCTTTCTTTGATCGCTCATATACCATTGATCACAACCCACAGATTCAAATTGTCTTTGTCATTCTCTGTTCTTTGATAATTTTGCAACATCACTGGTTATACCCACAAAATCAGATTCTGTTCTATAACGTTTCACTCCTTTGATTACCTTAAAATATCATTGGTCACAACCCACAAGATTCCAGTTGTATTCACACACTATAGATTCTGTTCTATAACATTCTCGGCTCTGTGAGCACTCAGTCATCAGTTGCTATGACACAAATTCAAATTCTGCTTCTTGATATTATTAGCTCTTTGATTATCTTCAGTTTTCACGAGTCCTTTGTCATAATATTCAACTGGTTATCTGTAACTGTTTTACTTTTTCATGGTTGCGGTATCTTCATGTATCATTCTTCATTACCGACATATTCATATTCATCGTTACTTATACAATGCAATAATTGATTCAGTTGTCTTTCAAGCTTACTACTGATACCATTGTCACAGCACTTTCCAACACATTTACCTCCATCACTTAGCTCAGAATCGCTTAAATTAATAATCTCTCAAACGTCATCACGTTCTATGTACAGAATAATAATTACATCTAAAATTCATTGTCCTTACACTTAATCAATCACAACACTGGTTATTTACGAGATTGCTTTAATTTGCAGTACCTATATCATTCTCTAGGTTCACTTGCTTTAGCTTACACCAAGTCTTTCTGGCGCTTTGCAGTGATCTTTTGAAATTTGACCACAAGGCATAATGAACCTAACTTGAATATACTACTGTATTTTCACATGATATCCATTTCAAACCCGATGTATACAAACAGTACGAAGATGATCACTGTCAATATTTTCAACTTTGTAGCCATACCCATTGAAAGATTTGCAAAGCGTTTCTTCTGTACTGAAACTTTGAGAATGATAATAATTGTCACAGTCTGTTCAGTGGAATGTATGTTACTGTTCTTAAGCTAATGTTGTTTTTATTTAGCGATGTCTCAAAGGTATCACACCGTTTTGGGACACCTGGGCGGTAGTTCGGTTCCTGCTCACTAGGGGGACAATAATTTGGGAAGTGGATGATAGGTTTGACTGAGGATGAGAAAAAGAACTGGAGAGGAAAGAAAGTGGAAGAAATGCTTTGAATGAGGAGGAGAAAAAGAACTGGAGAGGAAAGTAAGTGGAAGAAATGCTTTGAATGAGGAGGAGAAAAAGAACTGGAGAGGAAAGTAAGTGGAAGAAATGCTTTGAATGAGGAGGAGAGTAAAACAGAGGAGGATTAGAGGAAGAGTTAGAAAAATGAGAAAAAGATAAGTAGGAGGAATTAGATGAGTACAGAGGAGGGAAAATACAGCGAAGACGTGAATAAGATGAGACTGAGTGATGAGACAAAGATGGGAGAAAGGGACTGAATGAGGAAGAGAGAGGCAAACAGAGTAGATTTAGATGAAAAGGTAGAATTACAGAGGAAGAAAAGACAAACAGGAGAAATTTTATGAGTACAGGGGGGGAAATACAAAGAAGAGGTAAGATGAGAACTGAGTGATGAGAGAAAGAATTATAGAGGAAAAATGAAAGAAAGGCTTTGAATGAGGAAGAAAGAGGAAAGTAGAGGAGAATTAGAAGAAGAAGTAGAAATACAGTTGAGGAAAATATGAGTAAGAGAAACTAGCTGTGTACAGAGGGGAAAATACGAAGAAGTGGTTAGTTAGACTCGGAAAGAGAGTTACAGGAGAGGAAAGCTCGGAGTTAAAAGGAAGGTGGTAGGGTTAATGAGACCAACTTGAGGAAGAACTTTTTAAAATGGAAGGGAAATAAATGTTTGTGAAAAGGAAGGTGCAGGAACTGTGGATGAAGCTGAATGTTACTGGAAATGAAGACAGTGTAGTGAAACCATGCAGTGGTAATGAAGACCCAACCGTAATGGAGGTAAAGACAGCGTAGTGAAGCAGCGCAGTGGTGATCAAGACTAGAAGCATTAGCGGACACGAAAACAAAAAACCTATGAAAACAAACTAGTTATGGAAATAAAGAAAACAGTGGATACGGTGTTAGGACATCACGTTACAAAGCATATTGGAGACGAGGTAACATCTTAGCCAGGAGGAAGAAAATATAGAAAGCAGAAACGAAGTGTAGAATCAGTCGTGTAGAGGACAAAAGCTGCAGTATATATGACGGTAATAATTACTCGTATAAGAGACTCAACGAACAAAAACTGGACTGAAGTCGAAGAAAAACGTTGTGGAGATGAAGACAAAACAAAAAAGCGGAAGTGAAGACAACATGGAAAGGACCTGGGGACACCACTCAACCCCTTCTCTACGATGACGTCCCGTTATATATATTTCACTCTGACTATCTCCAAACGATCTTGTTCAGAATTATTTAAACCCGATTAGGGGCTTTCAAACATTTTACTTTAGCCCTTCACTATTGGATAATGTATGGATAGGGTCAGAAGAGTGAGAAACAGTTGCTCTAAGCCCTTCATTGCAATAGCAGGGTTAGAGACAATTAATCTTTGTCCTTAACTGTGAGAGGTGACACTGAACAAAATCATCTGTTGGTAGCGGGAATAAAAAGGACGTCATGGCACTGAGGGGGTTAAGGCACTTCAGTGGGCAGGGTACGACACTACCGCCCGGAATTTTCACGTCCGCAGGAAGTAACCCCGTCTGACGGTGAAGATGAGTGGGTACCCCTGACTCACAACCACATCCACGTTTTCTTTCTTGAGCGCTTCGTGTAGTGCCGCCTCCACGTCCGCTGACAGCCTGAAAAACTTGAGCTTGAATTTGGCCGGGGAGGTCCAGTGATCATGGAAGCAGGCGCCGAGGCAGGAGGCCATATCACGGGACAGCTCGTCACGGCCGATTCGATAGTAGCAGAGGGAAAGCTCAGCCAGTCGTGGAAGATTATTTACCAGCTGGTGCAGGAAGGTGATCCGGCAGGGGGTGAGCAGAGATGGCCCAGACCGCACCTCACTGACTTTATCCAGCACGAGGACTTTCAGATCACTGCACGACCTCACCATGTTCCCTATCTGTACACACGTCTGCTCGTAATGCTCAAATTTGAACTCCCAGTTGCCCAGCGTGAGTTCCTGCAGCTTCTTGAAATTGGTGCCTAGAAGCTTAAAGAACATGCGGCCTGCGTTGTCGTCCAGGGTGGTGGGTTGGGAGTGGGAGGCTGAGAGATCCAGGTTTGTGAGACTGAAATAATGGAGAGGCAAAGTTAGTTACAATAATAATCTAGATACTGTGTGGGATAGATGTTGTACCTATGGTTGAAGATAACAGATGCGGTCCATTTAGGTGAAAATGACCTGGGACGAGGTCACAGGATCGAGCAGTGTGGAGAGCTGCTACTAGATGACCAAGACAGACGTATGCTAGCGCGTTGGAGCGATTGTAAACGATATGATACGACAATACATATTGTAAGTGCTTAAGATTAAGTTCGTGTGGCTACAGCAGTCAAGGGCTTGGTTACAGAAGGTCATGAATGTTTATTTAGTACCAGTATTTCTTATATCAGTGTGTCAGTTTATTCATTCACCTCTCCCCCCCCCTCTCTCTCTCTCTCTCTCTCTCACACACACACACACACACACACACACACACACACACACACACCACTCACTTTGGGAAGCTCCTGAGGACAGGCAGTAGGAGGTGACCCCTACAGAGGAATCCGGGTGTGTCCTTGACCTTGACCTCGGATAGCCGCAGGGTCTTGATGTTAGGCCAGTGCTGGACGGGGGCGGGGATGGGCGGGATGATGGGTGGGAGGAGGGTGGGTGCTGTGGAGAGGCCTCCACTCACGTCAATGGTGCAGTTGCTGAGATTGAGTTCCACCACTTTCCACGAACTCAGGAGGTCGTGGAGGTACTGTGTAGCCAACGCTTTGTCCTGAAGTAGTTGAGGTAGAGGTTAATCAGAGGCAGAAGGAGGTAGTTAATATAGGTGTCTGAGTTGATTTGTATGGCTCTGTAGTAGCTCAGATGATTGCATATATAGGCTAATATGAGGTCATGGCTTTGTTATGGAGTGGATGAATGAGGTGGAGGAAGGGAGAGGTGAAAAGGTACAGGGTGAGGTAGATGTGAAAGAGGAAGAGAGCTAAGAAATGGTACAAGAAGGGAGAGGCGAAATGGTGGAGAAAGGGGGAGGTGAAAAGGTACAGGGTGAGGTAGATGAGATGGAGGAAGGGAGCAATGAAGTGGTACAAGGGTGAGGTAGCAGAAGGGAGAGGCGAAATGGTGCAGGGGGAGGTGAAAAGGTACAGGGTGAGGTAGATGAGATGGAGGGAGGGAGCAATGAAATGGTAAAAGGGTGAGGTAGAAGAATGGAGAGGCGAAATGGTGCAGGGGGAGGTAGAGGTAGAATTAGATAAGGGAAGGGTGAGGTACGGTATAATTCAAGCAGAACATACCTGCAAGTTGAATTCCCAGTGTGCAAGCGAGAGGGTGCGAAGGGCAGTGTTGTGCCTGAGAGCCTTGCAAGCCAACTGGAAGGCGGTGTCCGTGATCACAACATGGTGGGACTCCAGCTTCACCGTCTTGAGCGACTGTGACTGACCCAGGCCGAGTAGCACCGGCATGTAACTCTCAGCCTGGTGGGGAAGGAATGTCTTAAGAAAAATGGAATTACTCTCAGCCTGGTGGGAAAGGAATGTCGTCAGAAAAATGGAATTAAAGATAGAAAATACCTAAAACTAAATAAGTTGAATTGTAGCCTATATAGATCGTTTGAATCAGGAAGAATGTTAAGAGGTTTGGCTTGAGAGGGACTGGATAACTGGAACTCGCTACAGTAGTAAGGAGGTAGTAATAGTGGTTGTAAAAGTAGTAATCAGTATAGCCATTGTAATGGGCCATACATTCACTCACGTAATGCAAGCCCCCGGAATCCTAGCTCCACTTCACTGTAAAATTAGCACAGTAGAAAACAGTAACAGTCGAGTAAAATTCTCAATGGAATATTCAGCCATCCAAAACCCCGTCTTAAGTTTAAAACTGTGAGCTTGGTTTGGTGTTTGCCGTATCATAAAGCAATAATATATTCATTAAGTAAGGTATGTAGTTAAAAGGCCACCGTTTAGGGTTAATGAAGGACAGTAAGAGTAGAACGAAACAATGATAGCCACATAGGAGCTTTTCTAAGGAATCTTCAACCATCTAAAACCCACCGTCTTGAGTTCCAGCAGCTTGAGAGTGGTGAGGTGTCGTGCGCGTCGTATGGCATCCCCAAGACACACCAGATCAAGAGTGCTAAGGTAGAGGCAGGGGTAGTCGAGGGTGAGGCTCCGGATGCAGCTCTCGGGCAGGGCAGAAAAGAGCGTGTGGAAGACCGAGTGATGCTGATTGCTTACACACAGGGGCAGTGGTAGCCGGGTCTCGCCGCCTGGGGGGATGAACGCCAGGTTGAAGTTGTTGGGGGGGTGAACGCAAGATTGAAGTAGTTGGGGAGATGACGCAAGATTGAAGTAGTTGGGGGATGAACGCAAGATTGTAGTAGTTGGGGGATGAACGCAAGATTGTAGTAGTTGGGGGATGAACGCAAGATTGTAGTAGTTGGGGGATGAACACAAGATTGAAGTAGTTGGGAGATGAACGCAAGATTGAAGAAGAATCTGATACTGAGTTCGAGAAGGGTCGTGTGCTCAGTGCCATAAAAAAAAAAATAATAATAATCTTTTCTGTAGCAAAATATTATACATCTTACATGTCAGCATCACTTTTTTTTTTAGCAATCCAGCCTGTGTCCCTATTAAAATACCGTACAAGAGAGCTTTAAGGTGTAACATGCAAAATACATCGCTAGGGAAGAGGTGCAACAAAGTCTCTTGAGGTAGTTCAATCTCTGTGCCTGGTGGGATGGGTCGAAGATAGAAGTGTCAAAGAAGTGAGGTCTTCCTGGGTTAGACAGGTGGTGGGAATGCTGAGGTAAGCCGAGAGTGACACATGCCTGCACAAATGCTGTAGATCATTTATGGACTCTAGTCAGCAAGAGGACATTGAGAGAGAGAGAGAGGGGGAGGGGGGGGGCAAATAAGACATGCACCTCCGCTAATGAAGTAGAAGCAGCGTAGTTTCGGGGAGTGACGGACTCCTGTGTGCAGGTGGTCGTGGAACAGATAACTCAGCTCTCGAGTGGGGTCCTGCAGGGGTGACACTCGCTGGCTCCTCTGTTCTGGTTCCTGGGGGAGAGAGAATGTATGGAAGCGTGTACCATCATGTACTATATTAGCACGATTTTAAATTGTCCATAAATTAGTTAAATAGCGTCACAAGCTCGTTTCATCCACCTCTGATGAAACAGCGTGTTTGATAATTCAACTTGTGTTTCGTTGTGCTTGGTAATGCAGAGTATCTTAATGCTGCACTCAGAGTGTTGCCGGAGTATATAAGTTAAGTGAAGTGTTATAACAATATAAAGCAATTGAAAAAAGGACATAAAGATTTATTTCCATACCTCTATAATAATGTTTAGAAATGTAACACTTCACTTTTTTTTTTTCCCCTAAACATTTCCTTTGAGTGCCTTGTTTTCTCTCTGATGAACAGTGTGAATCATCCTATAAAGAATAACTAGGTGAGTCCATAGCAGCGAAAGATATAACGTTTACACCGTCAGAGATTTCACAGTGGCGAGCAAAATCGTCTGACATTAACTAGAGTATAAACGATAAATGATCCTCTGAGGTTTAAGGATAAATTGAGAGAGAGAGAAAGAGAGAGAGAGAGAGAGAGAGAGAGAGAGAGAGTTAAACCTATGACCCACCTGCCTCCTGAAGGCGTCTTTGCTGCGCTGTGTGGCGTGGCGTGGCATCTGTACGTGGCCAGTGTGCATGTCAGAGGGCGTCAGGTTCTCCTTCGTCATAAACACTTTGGTCAGGCTTTCCTTGTTCATCGACACTGTGGGGTGATAAAAAGATGAGGGAAGGTGTTTTTATACCTGGATTTTCACTCGGTTTTGAAACTCTTGACCTTCACCCACTGCTACACGCACCAGCTGCTCAGTTCACTTTGCAACATGACCTGACACACTTTGCCAGCAGTATATTTGCAGTGTGTAAGACTAACATCACAGTAACATCCCTCTCCTACAAGTACTCATTCATGTTAACTCCTTCAGCACGAGGTCGCCATTTATTTTATTAATATTAATGACAATAGTTTTCTTCTCCTAACAACATTTTTCCATATTCCATCCACTGATAAAGATGTTGCATTTAAAATTGATTTTATAACAAATAACTATATACATTTTCAGACAAAAAATATGCGGATTATTATAGTATATTTTTCAAGTATAAACTGCAATTTTGCCAGCTGGGCCAGATTCATATTATGAGGAATTTTCGAATATATTGTTCTGTTACTTTAATGATTTTGTATACTTACTGAAAAAAAAAATGACGCACATGGAGGGGGAGGGGGGGCTGATTTACTGAAGCCCCCTCCCCCCTTCAATCAGCCAGTGCACTTAGCAGTTTAATTCCAGGTAATGTCAGACGACAGATGGAAGCTGAGTACTGAAAGGGTTCCTAATGGTACGGTCACACCAGTCGCAATGAACGGTGAGGTTGCGTCGAGTGATGAGCGGTGAGGTGAGCGTCAATGTGATGCCTGTCCAAATAGGAAGTTGCAACCTCGCACGCGTGACAGGTAGTCAGAAGCTGTTCAACGGTGCAGACATGTCATTGTCCAAACTATCAAGCCTAGGGGTGTCGCTAAGCACTGCGCTATATTTTGGAACATGCTGCATTGCGTAGCGACGAGTGTGGAGGGTGAGCGTAGCAGCAAACCTCCCCGCCCATTCAGTATGGCCACCTACATAGGATTTAGTGAGCATTATCTTGTCGCCTCATTCCTCCCCGCTCAAGTGTCCCCGCTCGTCGCGTCCGATGTGGCCGTACTGTGAAAGTTATTTTCAGCTCCAAGAATGCCGATGCTTTCCTTGTTATAGAATGATATATAGTAGCTGACATTGCTCAGAATAAAATCCAAGTGCATTGCAGACTGAATAAATAAAAAATATACTTTCAAATTCAGTGAAAACAGAAGCATAATTAAAATTTTGAAGATCGGTGAAGGGAACCATTTGAGCAAAACTCAAGAAGTAATACGAACACGGCCATAACTATGCATGAGGGCCAGACTTTTCTGTATACTGTATTTTGCCACATGATTCTTTTTCACGCATTTTAGGTTGAATACTGTGAATGAACACAGTACTCACAGCACAACTTGTGGAGGTTCTTGCTCTTCTTCAACAGTTCAACGAGGCTCTTGAAGCCAGTGTGGCCGTGTTCGAGGCCCGTCAGCTGCAGTTCCTTGAGGTTGGTGGCACAGCGTCGCAGGCGGTCACACACAACGCCCAGGTCCTCGTCACGCAGGTACATGTCCAGCCGCAGGATTTCTAGTGCCTCCAAGGCCTTCTGTTTGTGGGAAAAGATAGATAGAGAAAGTAGGATTAGTTAACAGTTGAAGTAATTTATGTTTGGGTACTTGGAAGAGGTTGGTTTTTGAGTGAAGAGACAGGTATGTTTAAGGGCCTGGGAGAAGACACTTGGTTTGCGGACAGTGATGCATGTAGTAGACCTTCGAAAGGTAATGGCTTGAATATGAGAAGTCAGCTAAGCGTAATTAATTGAGGGAAAATTGTTTCGTCTGCCATTTTTCCTTTTTTACACTGGAGAGAGAGAGAGAGAGAGCATGTACTGTAAGGGTCGAAGGCAGTCTCCAGATCCCATTTACCGTAGGTGGTCTCTATACCCTTTCTACCGTAATAGTATAAATGAACTTATATTCTGGCCAGCACCTGACGGTTTTGATCACCTAGGAGAAATGTATGCTGTAAAAAAAAAAAAAATCTCTTGTAAGAACAGAACAAAGTATTCAGTCTTTCAGTTTTACCTTATCCATATTGCAGGTGGCACCCTCAATAGCCTTCCTTAAATGCTCTGACACCCTCATTTTCAGTTCCTTGATTTCCAACTCGCGCAGATTCTCCTTGTTCAAGATCCGCTGGAGATGAGTGAAAAAGAGTTCGATCTTCTTGTCCGAGAAAGGCTCTCCATCTTGAGTCGCCCTGATGCTGATCTTGGTAATGCTTGTGTTGGACCTCAGGGCGTTGAAGAAGTCTGAGTAGAGCTGCGGACTGGCCTCGTTAAAGGAACTCTCTTGGTCTGGGTTGTTGCTCTTAATACGCCATACAATCTCCAGCGTTTTAAGCCTCTTGAAGTTTTGAGCTAAAATATAACTCCACCCTTCGAAGTCCACCTCACTTGTGTAGATGATGGCGTTGCGTCGATCAAGGAGTTTAGCCACAGCACGACAGTTCTCCCTAGTGAGCTCTGTCTCCCTCAGCAGCGTAAGTAACTCCTGGTCCTTCATCTGCAGCAGCTCTTGATGTTTGCGGCCGTCGAGAGCCAAGTAGGCACGTTTACCCAGAATCCCTACCACGAACTTGAGGACGTGTTCGTGCCGATAGACCTTAGAGAATTCCCGGCATTCCCGACAGTCACGCCGATCCTGCTCTATATGACTAGCCATGTAGAGCCCTGCCAGATATTCCAGGAATATCTTGTGCACGGGCTTCCAGAATTTCTTAGGACCTAGAACATCATTGTCACTGTCATTGGAGAGGAAGCCCAAATGCAAGAGCAGTTTGTAGTTTTCAATGCTTTCAATCTCCTTCTTGCTGAATCGTGTCTTTTCCGTCTTCAGAGCCTGGAGACACAGCTTCCCAAAGCTTAAAAACAGTTCCCCGTACATGGGTGGGAAGTCCTCCGTATTCTCATCCACGTTGCCTCCCTTTTTGATGTTCCACTTGATCAGACATAACATAATTTTGAACATCATGTCGGACAGCTTCTGGGGCAGTTTGGCTTTCGACACACCATCCGCCCCATACAACATACACAGCAGCACACAGAACAGGGGGCGCTTAGCCAGTTTCTTGTATTTGTCATCCTTTTCAATTATTCTGTTTAGGTTTCTGCCATTCTCGTCCTCGTTGACCAGTTTGAAGTACTTGGTGATGAACTCAAACATCTGCTCCTCACTGAACCCCTTCACCACCGTCCTCTGAGCAATGGTTTTCAGCACACCGGGTCTCGCCGTCACCACCACCTGTTGGAAAAAGGAAATTGTTTAAAGAAATAAGACCAATAACTGCAACATACTCCTTCCGAACCTGAGGCGTAATAGAGTCCAAGGATTAACTTTCACATTCCTTGTTACATTTACATGAGTTTTAAAAAAATCTTAAAATAGACTTTTAGGATGTTAATGCACAGCTTCCCTTGATCACTTAATTATAAAATTGTAAGCGTTAAAATGTAGATTAATTTTTCAGCCTTGTAGGAGGATATTATGTTTTAGTTGATGCTTATTTTCAATTGATAATGTTAAATAATAAGAGCTGTCACTCAGGACTGATGTGATCGAATCAGATTTGTTATAGTAGTGAGAGAGAGAGAGAGAGAGAGAGAGAGAGAGAGAGAGAGAGAGAGAGAGAGAGAGAGAAATGGGTTACATGGAGAAACAAACGAGGAAATTCGGGAACGTTGTGGTGTTGATGTGGATGTCCTTGAAAGGTGTTAGAAGTTCTTAGAAATGGTTTGGCCATGTAATAGAACAGAGAATGAGATATTGACCAAGAGAGTCTATGTGAGTGAGGTGGAGAGGGATAGGTTGAGGGGGAGACTGAGGATGAGGTGGAGGGATGGGTTGCAGAGATACAGTATATGAATGCGTGTGGTGAGAGTTAGGGAAAGGGTAGCCTGATGGTGGAGCACTTGGTGACATGTAGGTGATTTGTTTGTGGCCACCTCTTTTGGGATTAGGGTATTTGGCTAAGTAAGTCTTGTAATACTCTAGCATTTTTTTATTTTTTTACGGATGAATGACGTATTTTTGCATCAATAAATCTACTGCCAGACGATTTCATTCAACCTCTGAAGAAAATCTAATAGTGAAGGAGCAAATGAAGGCTTTATCTAACCCCTCCAGTTCGAAGAGCCTCTTGTAAGCTAAATTAAATCATCTGAAAACAGCAAAAATCAAGCAACAAGTAAAGCATCGTAGCGTAAATATTAATCCCGATCTATCTGTACTAAAACTTGCTCATCTGTCAGTCTGGTGTGATGGAATTCTCGGATATCCACCTTGCTGTTCTGGAAATCCTGGTGTTTGTGTAGCAGTTTCTTGATATCGCCTTCGTAGTCTCGCTCCAACTCATCATAGCCGTCCAATATAAATAACACCTCGTCTTCGTTCTCCTTGCAGTACTGCCACACTTGACGGAATCTGAAGTAATGGAAATAGTTTAACTCTCAGCCACCAAACGGTTTTATTTACACAGGACGGGTAACACACACACACACACACACACACACACACACAGTCGTTACACCGCGTCAGTTTTCACATGCACAGCTCCAGTTGCCTTTCATTCATTATCATTTTTCGTCCACTCCTGCTCGATGATGATGATGATGGGAACGACATTGGGTGTGTTCGCGTCCTGTCGTGTGTTCTCCCCGTGATTAAGATTCGAAACCCAAGCCGTGGAGCACAGTTAAAGTAGATGGTAGTAGTGAGTTCCTTTTTATGTTTGCTTGTATTTCCACCCTCTTGCTTAAACCAGTGGCATACGCAGATTTTGGCCCGTATTTTTGTCGACTAAGGAAACTCCGTAGCGCCTTTTCCTTAACGATTTATTTAGCATATTACAACCTACTTTTTTGTGTTATCTCGTGTGTGTGTTTTTTTTTGGGGGGACCTGTATATTTGTCGACTAAGGAAACTCCGTAGCGCCTTTTCCTTAACGATTTATTTAGCATATTACAACCTACTTTTTTGTGTTCTCTCTCTCTCTCTCTCTCTCTCTTTTTTTTTTTTTAATCAACATAGACTGTATACGTAGCATACAAAATAATATTAACGTGTCGTGTGCAGTAATAGACTGGTAAGGAGAATGTACTAGGGAGCTTCCTTAATACACGAGCACACGGTTTTGTGAAATATACAAACATTTATTACAACACCCTTTCACAGGCACTACTCTCCCTATACTGTAGACATCCTTGCTCTATTCGTACTTCACCATCATGGAGAAGGTTAATCGTAGCCAACACTCTCTCGTCATGGATAAGGTACGGGTCTTTAGTGGACTTAATACGGTACAAACTGTTCCTCTTTCCAGTTCTAAACACAGATGAGGGTTTGGATGATGGCGATTAAGTTGGTGGGGATCAGATTTGGATATGATGATGGTAACAGTGGTCATGTAATTCTTCCACTCTCACTCACTTTTCCTCGAAGTGTGATGGCAGCAGCTCCTCCTTGACGTAGGTCTCGAGGCTGCCCTTGAAGTCACGGAGGAAGATAAGGAACACAAACTTAAACTTCTGGAGACTCTCCTTGTTGGCCCAGTCGATGGCTAGTTTGAGGGCCAGCAGAGTTTTTCCCATCCCTGGTTCGCCCTCCACTAGATACTGCGTCTGTGGGCAGTGAAGGGGACTTAGAAATCTGGAGGGGTGGGGGATATGTGATTTGGAGGGGTGAGGGGATGTGTAGTTTGAAGGGGTGGGGGATGTGTAATTTGGAGGGGTGTGTAAATAAGGAACGAAGTTGTATATTGGAGAAAAATTGGCTCCCTTTACCCATCCACCCCAGCATGTCGCCTATCCACTCACCCTTCCGTCCATCTATCCCATCATGTCACCTCTCATGCCACTCACCCTACCATCTGAACGTGTCGCTTTCCATCCATCCAGCCCTGCATGTCACCTCTCTCCTATACTCCATCCCAATATGTCGCCTCTCCACCAACCCACCCGTCCATCCACTCCTTTGTGTCATCCATCCATCCATCCATCTGCACGTCACCGCTCAGTCCACCCATCCACTCAGCCCCGCATCCACTCACCTCATCCTCTTCCATCAGGTCTCGTACGAGGTTCACGGAGGTTCGAGTCTGCCGTCCTTGTTTATCGACAGCCAGGATCCTCGAGTTGGTATAGAAGTCTGTCATAGGGATTACCTGGTGCCCCTTCAACCACGGCAGGAAGGACGTGCGGGTCTGCCTGATGTACACCGTCGATAGCTTCTCCCGCACCTCCGTCAGTAGGTTTTCCAGGGGCGTTGGGTGGTTTTCGACGGAGGCCTGGGTGGGTGAGGGGAAAGATGAGATTACCATAGGGGAAGTGGAAGAGGTAGAAGGAGAAATGGAAGAGGTAGGAGAGAAAATGTGAGACTGCAGAGGGAAAATGGAAGAGGCAGGAGAGGAAATGTGAGACTGCAGAGGGGGAAATGGAAGAGGTAGGAGAGAAAATGTGAGACTGCAGAGGGGAAATGGAAGAGGCAGGAGAGTAAATGTGAGATTGCAGAGGGGGAAATGGAAGAGATAGGAGGGGCAATGTGAGATTGCAGAAGGGGAGATTGAATGGGTAGGAGGGGAAAGGTGAGATTGTGGGAGGGGAAATGGAAGAGATAGGAGAGGAAATGTGAGATTGTAGGAAGGAAAATGGGAGAGGAAATGTGAGATTGCAGGAGGGGAAATGGAAGAGGTGGGAGGGGAAATGTGAGATTGCAGGAGGGGAAATGGAAGAGGTAGAAGAGGAAATGTGAGATTGCAGGAGGGGAAATGGAAGAGGTAGGAAAGGAAATACACGAGATTGCAATAGAGGAAATGGAAGAGGTAGGAGGGGAAATGTGAAATTGCCGAGGGGGAGGTGGAATGGGTAGGAGGGGTAATGCACGAGATAGCAGTAGGGTCATGAACTCTCTTTGCTATAAAATTCCAGGCTTAACTTCGATCATTTTATTCAAGTGTGGGAATGTTTAAGCAGTCCAAATATTAATCGAGAGTGTTTTCACCCCACACCTTGACTGCCCCTCAGTTGAATAAAATCGTCTTGTGGTTGCCTGAATTTAATAACATATTAGGAGGCGAAAGGGTTATGACAGACATTTATGTTCTGCCAGGTTGTAATTATCCCTCTGACCACGAAACACAACCGTCATTTTTTCAGTTTCGGTCCCTATTTCAGGTCTATACTAGTTTTTTTTTTTTTTTTTTTTTTTTTTTTTTTATCGAGGCGAAGATGCACTTGACAGATTGGTGATTATTAGCTGAATGCAACAGTACTTCATAATCTAGCATTATTAACTGACAACAAATATCTGAGGGGGAAATTTGGGTTAGTAAGTATTTTTTGGACATGTTGCATTCAGCCAATCATCATCAACCTGTCAAGTGCATCTTCGCCTTAATAAAAAAAACGGAGTATAGTTAAAACAGGTCCCATGGCGTGCTTAGGAATCGAACCCGAGACCTTTCAAGTGCGAATTGATTTAACTTTTGAATAAACAGGTGATTGCGCAGAGAACTAGTGTGGATTGCACGAGGGTAAGATATGGATTGCATCGGGAAAAAAATTATAGAAAGGATGGGTCAGTGATTACACAAATATCCAGTATGGTTTGCAAAGTAGGCATAACAACAATACCCTGACATCTTTAACTTGACCAAACCCGCTGTCTGTCCATCTTGAATGCTGAGTTGTAACAAGCAATTAATAACAACTGATAATAGAATATGAGGCTAGTCGTAAAGAAACGCCATGGAAAGGACGTAGCACCAATGTGTACGAGTCGTATTATGCCACTGATCTACAGTAAATAAGCTGGAAGAGGACGTCAGCATCTCCCAAGTTTAGGTGGACAGTACATAGTCACAAATGCTCTGAAAAGGATGTAGAGCCATAGTACTGTCTTGTTCTGCCACTGAGGTATGAAGAATAAGATGCACAGGAATGGAACACTTGACCAAGTTTAGGTGGACAGACTACAGCATAATATGGAAAGCAGCCAGAAACTAGGAAACAGAATGAGGATTGTACAAAAGCTGGGTTTTAAGAGTCATTAGGTAAGGATCTCTCCCAGGTGGAGGTGGATGATACAGCCATACCTGATGATCTTTGGAACAAGGTGGATGGTTTATGACAATCTGCGTGCCGAACACCATCCTTGCGCCAGACCCCAGGCTGATCCCACTCCCAGTAGGTGTGGGGGGCATGCCCAGGGTGTTCATGCCCCTGGCGAGATGTGACTGGGGCTGCTGCTGCTGCTGTTGTTGTTGGGGGAGCTGTGAGGCGGGGCGAGGACCTGGACGTGGGACGGGGGTAGGGGCCGGGGAGGTGGTAAACACGGGGTCTGACATGGTGTGGGATGCGGGACTGTGCAAGGTGAATTGTGGTGTTATTGGATACGCCTGGGGTGTCATGGGTGCGACGGGTGGGGTGTGGATGTTGATGTGGATGTTGTTACCACTGTTCAGCGTATCTTTACCCAAGTCACTCCCCACTCGCTGTGCAGGTCCTTCCCCCTGAGTGACGCTCACATCCGGGGTGGGAGGAGAGGGTCTTGACGGAATCTCATAAACGGATTTCGGTCCAAAGTGTACTGAAGACTCGTTTTCGACGTTCACTATTGCCCCACTCAGGTTAAAATGAAAGGGATTTGGCTCACACTTGGGTTGGTAAAGCTCCTGCGGATCTGGCTGTTGGGATGGGGCAGTGGCAGAGCTCGGCCAGTCTCTTTCAGGATTAAATAGTTCGTCATCTTCAGCTTCCTCACTTTCACCAAGTGTGAATAAGCTTCTCCCTGAGGCACTGAAAGGTGTTTGGTTAACTGAGGTTGCAGAATGTTCGCTCATATTTTGTGCCTCATGTACTCCTTGACCTCTCTCCTCAGATATACCACCATCTGGCTCTCCTTCCTCATGTCTTTCTGTCTCACTCCCTCTTTCCATAACTCCACTCACACTTGTACAGTCCTCATTTCTCCCCTTCTCAGTTCCACCTTCGTCTTTTCCTCTCTCGCTCCATTCCCCAATTGGTCTCGTTCCCTCGCTTCCTCCTGCTACATGTCTCTCCACCTCTTGCCTTCTGGCTTCTTCAGCTTCCACCCTTCCCTCCTCCTCCACCACAAAGTCCACTGTCTCACCCATCGCCCCGTTCACCAGGCACTGCTGTGGGGGTCGCTGCTCACATTCACCCCTCCACAGTGGGGGCAGCACCACGTTCATATTTCGGGCTTCGATGTTTGACGGGTCCTCTGATTTGTCGGTCTCGTCTACATCTTGAAATTCGGTGAAGTTTGACAGGTCCGATTTTCTGTTGGCTTCCGTTACCCCTACTCCTTCAGACTCCTCAGAGAATTTTAACAGGTCTGTTCTGTTAGTTCCTGTTGCCTCCGTGCCTTCAAACTCCCCGGACAAACTTAACAGGTCTTTTGTTCTGCTGGTCTGTTCTACCCCGACTCCTTTTAATTCGTCACCGCCTCCCGTTACCTCACCATTGCATTTGAGCGTCCCCTCCGGAGTCTCCCCCTTCCCCCCCTTCTCCCCCTCCCCGCAGGTGGGTAGGGGCGTCGGGATGGTGAGGAGGGGGAGGGGGGGATGGCCATTCACCAGCCGAGGGGTGGGGGGGAGGAGGGGGGGCAACTCACTCCCTGTCGGCTCCAGTGTCTCCTCCGGCATCACCTCCTGAAAACAAGACGAGAAATTAAAAAGAAAAATAACACAACTAAAGACAAATAAACAAAACGAAGAAAATTACATAAAAAGAATGAACAAATATATTATTAAAAAAGATTAATTTAACCATAGGAAAAATTATTGGAGACCTCCTTTCCTCTCTCTCTCTCTCTCTCTCTCTCAACAAAAGGATGAAAAAAATGAAAACATCGAGGCAGTAATAAAAGTAAGCGAAACGGGTATGAAAGGGAGAACATTAAAAAGGAGAAAGGGAATTATATATATGTGTGTGTGTGTGTGTGTGTGTGTGTGTGTGTGTGTGTGTGTGTGTGTTTGTATGTATATATATATCGAAAAGACCTCTACTTGAATAAAAATCATCTGGTGACAGGAAGCGTGAGAAATAAAGTGCATTCTTGGAGTGAATGGTTTAGTAAATTTGAAATTAGTTTAAAAAATGAAAATTGGTTCATGATCATTTTTTTTTTTTTAATGGGAAGACAGTTTTTTTCTTTCGACCATATTTCGTCCACGGAATTTGAAACATTGCTGAGAGAGAGAGAGGGAGAGAGAGATAACAGCAGAGACAGACAAAGCGGAATGTAGACAGACAGAACGAAGGGGAAACAGGCAGATAAAACCGAAACAGACTGGCGGACAAAGGGGGGGGTGGAGCACAGAGCCAGAAGGAAACTGGAGACTGCAGGATATGAACTCAAATGCAGAAGTTGGAAAGCAGAAGGAAAATATAGCGAAAAGAACATTTGTCTTTAATTATTTTGGGGTCAGTATTCTCTTTACGGCATGGTTTTGTCTTGCGTGAGTTGATTTGATATTAAAATTGTCGGAAACTTGTATTTAGATATCATACATCCTCTTAAAAATACCAACGAGGATAAAAGCGTATTCAAATGGCACTTTCGCGAGGCGCAACAACAAATCTTAACAAGGTACTACTTCTCCAGGCGCAACAACAAATCTAACTAAACCAAAAGGGATAATAGCGTATTCAGATGGCACTACTTCGCCAGACCTGACAGTTCTAACCAAACCAGAAAGGGTAATAGCATATTCAGATGGCACTGCTTAATCATGCGCGACAACAAATCTAGCAAACTAAAGGGATAATAGCGTATTCAGATGACACTGCTTCGCCATGCCCATCCCGCACCAAAAGCACCCCGTCCCCTGCATTTAGGTATCTTGGGCAGAGACGAATGAGGTTAGTTTGATGTCTAAAAACAAGCTAAAGTTTCTGAAAACAAACTTAGGTATATAAAAACAAAAATATCTTAAAACATGCTTAAATATCTTAGGACACGCTGCCGAAAACCTGCATGAGATCATCCCATACAGGATAAAAACAACAGGGTGAGGAGAAAAACAGTCGGAAAGAAAAATAATAACGATAAATATTGACTTTTTAAAATCTGTCTGTACTTTTCCGTTTTCATGCCTCATACATCATTTTCCATTATCCCTAAATAATTTGTGTATTACAGATAATAAATTGACCATGTGTCTATATAATTAATCTTTGTCTGTCAAACCCAACCTTCTATTGATCTCTCACGGTGTGGCATATTAAAAGTTTGATAGCCGCGTGCGTGTGTGTGTGTGTGTGTGTGTGTGTGTTTGCGCGCGCGCCTGAAGTCATACATAGAGACTGCAGTAACTTTACATAATGGTTGCCAGGAGTCGTAAGGAACCAGGGCTCACTGACTCTGACTCTCTCTCTCTCTCTCTCTCTCTCTCACTAACAGCATACTGTACACACACTGCAAGTCCAATAAATGCTCACACTGACACACAAATGAATACCATACAGACGTATACATAGTAAACTAATTATATATATATATATATATATATATATATATATATATATATATATATATATATATATATATGTGTGTGTGTGTGTGTGTGTGTGTGTGTGTGTGTGTACTGTATAATCTCAACCATTGCAAGTCTGCCGCTGAAAAAAGGCCTTCCCCAACCTTCTCCACAAATTCCTTGATTGAGTTAATCGCTGCCACGTTTTGCCTGCAAACTTCTGTATCTTATTTTTCCACCTCCTGTCTGACCTTTTTGTGCTACACATACAGTCTCTTGGAGTCCAGTCAGTCAGCTTCTTGCTCCATTGGGTGTCCCTTTTTCTTGTTACATGACCTGCTCACCCTCATTTCTGTTCTTTTACAGCTTCTGTAATGTGTATGACTAGTCTGCTCTTCCACCCAAGTTGATTTTTTACTTTCTCTTAAAGATATTCCCTCGATTGACCTATAATATTGCTCTTTGAGAACGAATTAGTTGATTTTCCATCGATTTTGTCAGTTTCCAGGTCTCACAACCGTATGTCAGCTGGGATTATGCATTCGTTGTATTCTCTTCGTTTCATACATATTGGCAAGCTACTTTTTATGATCTCTATGTTCACCAAAAGTCCATCCAATTGTAATCTATTTTGCTCACATGGTCTTTCGTTAGTCTTAGCATTTGCCGCAAGTATTGCACTCCTCAGCTTCTTCAAGAATTTCTTCGCTTGTTCTGATGACGCACTTTGGTGTTTTTGGTTTAAGTTTTGCCTTTCTTGTAAAGCATAATAACGATTGTATTACACCATGTTGTGGAAATTTTCTTTATACACCGAGTAAATAGTGGGCGAGCCTGTTTTGTACTTCAACTCCTGTATCCTACAGTAAATCTGCTGTTATTCCATTTACTCCTGAGACCTTCCATCTTTTCATACTTTTAAGACAAATGTTTACTTCGTCTGGTGTTACATCAGGTATTTCACTTGTGGCAAATGAAAAGTTAGTTTTTGGTACTATTGTCATTGATGCATACAGTTCTTTGTAAAATTATTCTACTCTTTTCACCGTCTTATATCTGCATTTTATATATATATATAATCAGGATACAGGAAGTGACGCCTGCCCTAAATCTAAAACTTTTCCCGAGTCGACATGTATTTTGAATGGTTACCTCTAAAACGTCACTGGTTTTCTGTGAACACCGTCAGACCAAGACACAACGTACATGTCTTAAAAATCTTTATGCACCTTTGTTTTCAAGGGCTTGATTCCAGTGTTGTAATGTTTGACTCAGGTGATTGTGTTTGGAACTGATCAATGCCACAACGCGAGGATAAATGTCAGAGTTTTCCATCCCTGGAGAAAGTTGGTCGATACAGCATTGCAGCGGCCTGGATTCACACCCTTACCATAATTCTTTGTTTTATTCATTTATTTACGTTAGTGGCTGGAAGAAGAATAGACGGTGGAAAATTCAGCACTGCCCTTTCGCTCCCCGTCTAGCAAAAACAGATCGAAATTACGGCAGAGATTAAACCATAATTTTTTGAAGAGAATTAAACCCTCTTAAGTATGTCTGTGAATATATGTGGCTTCCTTCTTGGTGTCGGCTGCCTCTTCCGGTAGAAAATTGTCCGTTTATCTTGACCTCCCGTGTATTACGAAATCCTGGTATTGTATTTAACTTTATTTTATTGTATTTATTTATAGGAGGATAGGGTATTTGGTCGTATCCTAAATTGTTTGGGAGATTTCGTATTACCTCTTCTTGAGCGATTTATTTTTAATGTTACCTCATTATTTTCGTGTATAATAATGCAAACTTTGTATCAACAATAATGATTTATAATTAGTATACAGGAGATTATAAAAGTGTAACAGAATAAATCTCTATATAAAAGGTGTTGAGAAATGTCACCAAGGCTCGTATTCAGGTCAGTTAAAGAAGCTCCCTAGCACTTCTTCCATAGCGATTGATTTTTGGATATGGCTGGTTGCCATCCTTTTGTACGTTATTTATGCAGAATGTGGCGATATTGAAGGATTTGTGTCATACAGAAGAGGACAGTAAGGTTTAATGAAAATAAATCGTTTAGGAAAAGGTGTTAGGGAGTTTCCTTCCCCGACGAGATTACGGGTTTTGGAGGAAGTTAATTATAGTTGTCAGTGACCCCCCTTCAACAGCTTCCCTTTGCTGAATAAAATCGTCTTTTCAATTACCCTTCACAGCACATCTTCCCTTTGCTGAATAAAATCGTCTTTTCAGTTACCCCTTTACAACAGCTTCCCTTTGCTGAATAAAATCGTCTTTTCAGTTACCCCTTTACAACAGCTTCCCTTTGCTGAATAAAATCGTCTTTTCAGTGGACCCTTTACGACGCCTTCCCTTTGCTGAATAAAATCGTCTCTTCAGTTACCCTTTTACGACGCCTTCCCTGTGCTAACATCCTCTTTTCAGTGGCCCCTTTACGACGCCTTCCCTTTGCTGAATAAAATCGTCTCCTTTCACTGATCCCTTTACAACGCCTTCCCTTTGCTGAATAAAATCGTCTTTTCAATTATCCCTTTATAAGACCATTCCTTTGCTGAATAAAATCGTTTTTTCAATTATCCCTTTATAAGACCATCCCTTTGCTGAATAAAATCGTCTGGAGGTACGAAGAGCAGTACAGTACGTCACGACAGTCTCTCTCTCTCTCTCTCTCTCTCTCTCTCTCTCTCTCTCTCTCTCTCTCTCTCTCAGATTATTATTTCCAGGAGCAACAATATAAATGGCAACTTTTGCACTTTCATTTCCTCCTCTATTCAGAAACAAAAAATAACTTAGATTTTCCCCCTAAAACTAAAATATGTTTTGAGGAAAGAACAAGACAGTTTTTTAAAAGATATAATTAGAGACAAATAGGTTTTAACGAAAGACTAAGTGAGAAATTGTTACTGAGGACAGGAGATAATTGACTTAGAAAAAACTATAACTTTTTTTTTTTTTAAATAAAGATCAAGGAAACAAAAAACGAGACAATTTTTTGAGGAACGATCAAGAAACGTGAGAAAATATTTACCCAGGAAACACGAGAAGAATTTTACACGTCTTTGCTGTAAATAACACGAGATTTTACACGTCAATCCTGCAAATAACACGAGATGATTTTACACGTCTTTTCTGCAAATAATATGAGAAGATTGGCACGTCTTTCCTGCAAATAACACGAGATTTTACACGTCTTTCCTGCAGATAACACGAAGATTTTACACGTCATTCCTGCAGATAACACGAAGATTTTACACGTCATTCCTGCAGATAACACGAAGATTTTACACGTCTTTCCTGCAGATAACACGAAGATTTTACACGTCTTTCCTGCAAATAACACGAGGATTTTACACGTCTTTCCTGCAAATGACACGAGATGGTTTTATACGTCTTTTCTGCAATTATAATTCACAGTTACGAGAAAGAATCCACCGTAATTCATCCTGTACGGTACATCCGGCCGCTGATTAAGATGGTCCCTGAAGTACCTATGACGTCACAGCAGTGGCCACTGACGTCACTGGCATCCCGTAGGTGGAGCGTCTTTCCCCCCGACCAAAACATTTATCCTATTGTCGGACACTGCGCATGTTTGTTTATTTATTTATTTTATTTTTTTGTGTGTGTCATGTTTTATTTTTTTATTTTGTATGTCATTTTTTTATTGTGTGTGTGTGTGTGTGTGTGTGTGTGTGTGTGTGTGTGTTGCCCAGGCTTTTCATGAGACCTAGCAGTCCTCGTACGCATCCCAAACCTCCGCATGTCATCACTTTGGCGCTAACACTCACCGTCCATCCTGAATACATACAAGGGCTCTCCACTGCTATGACGTCTTGTTTATATAATCATCGTCATCGCCAAACGTTTTTATAACTGCAAGGAGGGTTATCGTTCAGAAGCTTTACTCCTCTTGATATAAACTCGATTTCATTTAGATTTGCCACATTATTATATTATTATTATTATATTATTATTATTATTATTATTATTATTATTATTATTATAGTATTATTCTTGTTATTTTTATTATTTTCATTCACCCTCCTCTCCCTTACTCATCCTTCTCCCCCCTTATCTCTCCCAATCCCTCCTCTCCCCCCATCATCCCTTAGCGTCGTCACTCCCCCCTCCCCTCTCTTTCTCCTTCCCCTTCCCTGTCTTCCTTTTCGCGCCGTCATCCCTTCACCCTCCCTTCCTTCCCTTCCCTCTCTTACTCTTCCCTTCACACCATCACCCTTCCCCTCTCCCCTCCTTCCTCTCCTCTCTTCTTCTTCCCTTCGCGTCATCACCTCTCCCTCCTCCCCTTCCTCTCTCCCTCCCTTCACCCTCCCCTCCCTTCCAAGCTCCTGCCCTCTCCCCTCCCCACTCCCTATCCTCCCCCTTCCACCTTCGTTCAGAAACATCTTAACCTCGTCACCTTTCCCCTTTCTCTTCCCCTCCCCTCCCCCTCCCCTCTACCCTTACCTCTCTTCTCTCCCTCAACTTCCTCCCTTCTTCCCTCCCCTCCCATCACCTCCAATGCTTTTCCCTTCCTCTATATCCTTCCCTCTCCCTTGCTTCCTCTCCTCTCCCTCCCTCACCCCTCTCCCTGTTCCCCCCCCTCTCTCCCCCCTCTGTCACTCCACCATCGCCCCCTTCCCCATCACTCTTCTCTCCTCCCTTCTTCCCTCTCCTCCTTCTATCCCCAATACCCTCTCCCTTCCCCCTCTCTCTCGTGTTTGTGTGTTTGTGTATGTGTGTGTGTGTGTGTGTGTGTGTGTGTGTGTGTGTGTGTGTGTGTGTGTGTGTGTGTGTGTGTGTGTGTGTGTGGACCCCGCCCAAGCCTGGTCAGCAACAAAAATAATAATACACCACAAGGTCATTTTATTGGCCAGAATTCGAACTCGTGACCTTATGATCCTCTGACCCCCTGACCTTCCCCGCTTAACCCCCCCCCTCAATACCATGACGTACACACACACACACACACACACACACACACACACACACACTCTGTCTGTCTGTCTCTCTCTCTCTACGATTTTATTCAGCTTAAGGGAAATCGTCTTGTAGTAAAAGTGTTAATGAAGATATATTCTCGGCGGCTAAGGAAGCTCCGTAACACCTCTTCCTTAGCGATTTATTTTTGGGTGTGGTTCGCATTCTCGTCAGTTAAGGACGCTTTCTAACACCTGTTCCCTAGCGATTTGTTTTTGGGTGTGGCTTCTGTTTTCGTTTTAAGGATGTCCCCCAATACCTATTCCGTAGCTATTTATTTTTGGATGTGGCTCTTATTTTCGTCAGTTAAAAACGCCCCCCTAACACCTGTTCCTTTGCTATTTGTTTTTGGGTATGGTTCGTATTCTCCTCGGTTAGAGAAGCAGCGTTTCTTAACCTGAGGTGTTAGCAACCCAAGGGATGCGGAAATCCATTTTAGGGGGTGCTGGAGAAGGCGGCATTATTTTTTTTCCTTATTGGCTTTGCTTAGTATTGGCATCCTTGATTTTTTGTTTTGTTTTGAGAATGTATAAAATAAACAGTTAGGCAGTAGTTCACTTTATCGCTGCAGTAGTGTAGTTACTGTATTGCCAGGAGCCAGATGTAAAGGGCTGCTGGACTGACACCTTATTACAGGGGGATACTGAGGTCGGAAAAGGATAAGAAACGCTGCTGTCTTATTCTCGTCGGTTAAGGAAGTTCCCTAACACCTCTTCCTTCTCGATTTATTTTTGGGCATGTCTCTTATTCTCATCGGTTACGGAAGCTCCCTTAGCGATTTATTTTAGGATATGGGTGTTAATATCCTTTTATACGTTTTTTATGCAAGCTATGTTGATAATGAAAGGATTTATGTAACGCAGAATTGAGCAGTAAGGTGTAATCAGCAGAATAAATCGCCTAGGGAAAGGTGTTAGCGAACTTCCGTAACTGACGAGAATATGGGCCTGAAGAACAGAATGCCATCGGAGTGAAACCGTCTCTCTCTCTCTCTCTCTCAAGCTGGATAAAATCGTCTGGAAGCAGCAAGAATAATATAATAAAACACTTAAGCCTCTTGAAAGGGTTAGGAAGAAGTATAGTCAATGATCTCGTTTTTTATTCTATTTTTTTATTTAACTTCATATATACAGTGGTTTCGTTCTCTATTTCATTTATTCATTTTCTTTTGCCACTTCACCACGAGGTCTGCCCTGAAGCTGAATAAAATCGTCTGACGGAAGCATTAATTTGATATAAAAATCGTCGAGGTACTGAAGGGATTAAATTATTTACAAACAAATGACTGCTGGTGTGGGAAAGCTGTTTATTTGTTTATTTATTTATTTATTCATTTTTGTCTTCTGCGTTGCTGTTGTGTTGTAATTATCATCTTGTAGTTTATCATGTTTAAATCGGGGTATTATTATTATTATTTATTAGTATTACCGTATTATTATTATTATTATTATTATTATTATTATTATTACCGTATTATTATCGTATTATTATTATTGTTATTGTTATTATTAATTATTATTATTATTATCATCATCATCATCATTATTAGTAGTAGTAGTATTTTTATGATCTATTTTTTTAAGTGTTTATCATTACTACTACTGCTTCTACTACTACTACTACAATTAACAACAGGTAAAATTAAATCACTAACAAAAGGTAGGCCGAGACCACCAAAGCCAGGGTGACGAAAGAGAAAGTTGGCCGAGTCTGTTTGGCAAGAAGTGACTAACTGGATGCATTTTCACCTCCAGACGCACCAGTTTGTTTACCTCGTTTTTTTCCTCATTTTTTCGTAATAGAAGTAAGTTTGTTTGTTTTTCGTAGATAAGAGAAATAATAGTCCAGTTTTTTTCGTAGGTAAGAAATAATACTCCAGTTTTTTCGTAGGCAAGAAATAAGTCTAGTTTTTTCGTAGGTAAGAAATTATAGTATAGTTTTTTCGTGGGTAAGAGAAATAATAGTCTGTTTTTTTCGTAGGTAAGAAATAATAGTCCAGTTTTTTCGTACGTAAGAGAAATGTCTTTTTTTTCGTAGGTAAGAAATAATAGTCTAGTTTTTTCGTAGGTAAGAAATAATAGTCTAGTTTTTCGCAATTAAGATAGATAAGATTTTTTCGTAAGAGAAATAATAGGGCGAGAGGAGCATTGAACCCCTTGAATCTGATGACGTGTTTCTCTCTCTCTCTCTCTCTCACACACACACACACACACCCACACACACACACACACACACACACACACACACACAGCTGCCGAGAGGAGAGTTGTTTCTTATAATCAGAGAGAGAGAGAGAGAGAGAACTGTACAATTCTATCCTGTATTTGTGACTGTCTCAGGAGTGGTATCTTCCGTTTTCTATAGAGTCAAGGGAAGTCTAACCTAAATTTGGTAGTTTGGGAACAGATTTTACCCGCGCATATCCCTTCCAGTGTTAAATTTATTAGTATTATATTTTTTACCCTTCGAGCGCCACAGTGAATAATTTATTTTTATTTATTTACTTTGTTCACTTTATTATTGTTATGTTTACTCTTATTTATTTTTATATTTACACCGTTTTTGTTTATTTCGATTATTTACTTTTTATTTTTATTGTTTATTTACTTTTGTTAATTTGTTTTTGGTTATATCTATTAACTTTATTATGTTTATTTACTCCTGTTTATTTATTTATTTTTTTCTTTTTAACCTTTTCTCAGCCACAATGTTAGTTTTTTTTCATTCTCACGGACGAATTTGTGGAAGGAAAGCTGGTGGAAGTTTAACTCTTTATTTTGGCATTTTTTGTGATATATTCTTGCCATCTCTAGACGATTTTATTCAGGTTTAGGGATTTTTTGAGGGGTTAGATGCAGCCCTAAGTAACCCCATTAATAGCCCTAATTAGCCTCTACTAATGACATTAATTAACCACTTCTTTACTAAGGCGTTTTAATGAAGAAAATCGTCCAGGAAAACAAGATGACATTCTCGAGGTGAAGGGGTTAAACTGGCCTTTGGTTCCTTCTTCCTTGCACACACACACACACACACACACACACACACACACACACACACACACACACACACACACAAATGTTGCTACCACGAGACGACGTTATTCAGCTCTCGAGATATTCCTCCTCCTCCTCCTCCTCCTCCTCCTCCTGGACTTATTTCCTTTTACTTACATTTGGCCTCAAATTACCATCTCTCGAATGCTGAGTCGTAAGAATAAATTAATACTAGAATACGATACTTGTCACGAAGAAGTGCATGGCGAGAGAGAGAGAGAGAGAGAGAGAGAGAGAGAGAGAGAGAGAGAGAGAGAGAGAGATAGCCTTGAGTATGGACATGATAGAGATTTAACAGACTGGAAGTAGAGCGTCCAGATGCATTTAAGTGTTGGCTGTTTTCATTTTCTTGTCTCTGAGGGGATGATGATGATGATGATGATGATGAGGAGGAGGAGGAGGAAGAAGATGAGTTGTGTTGTTAGTGGAGATGACAGTGATAATGATGATGATGAGAAGGAAGAGGAGTTGCTGTGTTGTTAGAGGAGATGACAGTGATGATGGTGAGGAGGAAGGAGTGGAGAGGGGAACTTTTTTGTTAATGGTGGGGTGATGATGAGGAGGAGGGGAGAAGAAGAAAGAATTGCTGATGCTGATAGTGATGTGGTGATGATGAGAAGGAAGAGTTGTTCTGTTGTTGATGGTGGTGATGGTGGAGTGGTGGTGATCGTGATGATGTTGGTGATTGTAGAATGAGGATGATGGTGGTGGTGGTGGTGGTGGTCATATTGGTTGTGATGATTATGATAATTGGGAGGAGGAGCAGGAAGATTGGTGGTGGTGGTGGTGAGTCAATAACGACGATGGTAATGACAGTGACGATAATAGTGGTAATGATAGCTGTGATAATAATAATAATAATAATAATAATGGTGGTGGTGGTACCGATCATCACCATCCCAGCCCATCCCACCCATTCCTTTCCAACCACACCCACATACCAGAGAGACAGACTGACAGCGTATTTCACAAACCACATACATACATACATACATGAATAGATAGATACACAGATAGATTAATAGGTTTTTATTTTTCACGCAATATATTTACTTGAATCTAATGAACGTGGGGAAACTTGAAAGAGCCTGAACAAACTTAAGCGTTTTATCTTGAGAGCCATTACACTGATCGAACAATTTTTTCATGTATATCTTTATTTATTTATTTATTTATTTATTGGTGAGGGGATAACCTGGGCACTTCCCTCCACCCATCCACTCATATCATGAAGCAAATCTGTTTAGTTTTAACCTGCTAACCTGCTCTAACCTAACCTCTGTTCTAACCTGCTCTAACCTAACCTCTGTTCTAACCTGCTCTAACCTAACCTCTGTTCTAACCTGCTCTAACCTAACCTCTGTTCTAACCAGCTCTAACCTACTCTAACCTAAACTCTATTCTAATCTGCTCTAATCTAACCTAAACTATTCTAATCTGCTCTAATCTAACCTAAACTATTCTAATCTGCTCTAATCTAACCTAAACTATTCTAATCTGCTCTAATCTAACCTAAACTATTCTAATCTGCTCTAATCTAACCTAAACTATTCTAATCTGCTCTAATCTAACCTAAACT
>NC_137002.1:2224985-2234985 GCF_032717465.1 Coenobita brevimanus | reverse complement strand
TAAATAGCAGTTCTTGTCGTTATTTCCATCATCAGCATCATCTTTGTCACTTCTTCCCCCCACCACCCTCCTCACCACCACCACCACCACCTCCTCCTCCTCCTCCTCCTCATCATCATCATCATCATCATCATCATCATCATCATCATCATCATCATCATCATCAACTTTTCTTTTTCTCCCCTTCCACTCCTCCCCCCACTCCTCATCGCCATTATCATAATCATAACATAACTACCATCCGCTGTCATTGTCATCATCACCATCATCATCATTCATCATCATATATGCTATTATCATTTTCAACCCTATAATCTCCACTACCACCAATAACTCCTCCTCCTCCTCCTCCTCACCACCACCACCACCACCACCACCACCACCACCATCATTACCGTGGCAAGAAACAGACAGAAAACACGACTCTAGGATAACTTTCACCGAAGTACATAAACTCATTTGGAGAGAGAACATTATTTTGATTTAATTTAGTTTTGTATGAGAATGTTTGTGTTAATGGAAGGTTGTGTTGTGTGTGATTGGTTATAGAGAGAGAGAGAAGGGAGAGGGAGAGAGAGAGATTAATAGACAGGTAGGTAAAGAGATCGGTGAAAAGATTGATGGATACAGGTAGAAAGAGAAACTGATGGGTATGGAGAGAGAGAGAAGCATAATTTACTGAGAAAGGTTGAAGGATAGAGAGTAAGTGAGTATATGTCTGTGTGAAGAGAAAGGATATGTAGTGGGGATTTCTGCATGCTTTCACTTTCTCTCTCTCTCTCTCTCTCTCTCTCTCTCTCTGTCTACCTGTCTACCTATTCACATTAATTAGACACTTCCTCTTCCTCCTTAAGTTTTCCTTATTCGTCTACTCCCCTCCTCCATCCTCCTCCTCCTCCTCCTTTCCAGTGTTTCCTATAAAATTTCCATGTCAGTTTTTCCATGCTGCATGGTGGTTTTTCTCACTTTTTCCTGGAGGGTTTGGTGGTGGGGAGAGCCTTCTTGCTTTACTATCCTTATCCTTCAGCATGTAGAGTTAGATCTTGTAGTCATAGTTTTCTCTACCAAGCAGCCTCGAAAGGACCATAAGATCTGTTGCTGTTTGCTTTCCTGTGTAATCCTCCTCCTCCTCCTCTTTTCGTTATTCCCACCTTCCCCTCGTCCTTTCACTATCTTACCCCTCATCTCTTTCTTTTCTCTCATTTCCTCTCCCTTCATCTCTTCCCCATTCCCGTTCCCCCCACTTTTTCTCCTCTCCTTCCTTCTCTCCTCATCGTTTTCCTTCCGCCCTTCTCCTCCTCCTTCATTCCTCTCCTTCCTTCCCTCAATCTCCTCTCCCTCCCTCCCCTCCCTTCCATGCTCACACCCTTCCCTCCCTCCCCCTTCCCTCCCCTCCCCCTCCGCCACACCTCTTCCCAGTTCATCTACAACTCTCCACCTCTCCCTCTCTCCCCTTCTTGCTTATCCCCCCTCCCTTACCCCACCTACCACTCCTGTCTTCTTGATTTGCATCTTAACCTCCCCCTCCTTTCTCCCTCACCCTCTCTTTCTCCATCCCTCTCCTTCTCTCCACCTCTCCGTCACTCTCTCCCCACTACCACTCTCTTCCTTCACTCCCTCTCCCTCTCCAGTCACTCACCTCCATCAACCCATTCCACCCCCCCCCCTCCATCCATCCATCACTCTCCATTTCCTCTCATCACCATCCATTCATGCATCTTCCCCCCCCATGTTTCTCTCCCTCTCCCTCCCTCCCTCCCTCCCTCCCTCCCTCCCTCTCATTTTCTCCGCACCCCGTCGGAAAACCCAGCTATACGTCAAAAGAAAAAAGTAAAACGATGCAGCCAGCTCTCTCCCGTTTTCCCTCTGGTTTCACACGAGTGCCTGCTGGTGTGTTGGGAAGATTTAACCACATTTATTTTGTTACTTACATTTATTATTTACATTTATATTTTTTACGACTGATAACTAATGCTACTACCATGAAAACTACAATAATCACTACTACTACTATAATAACTACGATAATTACTGCTACTACTGTAACTGCTATAATTACCACTACATTTATAACTACTGTAATTACAACTATTATAACTGCTATAATAAGTACTACTGCTATAATAACTAGTACTATTGATGGTGCTTTAAAAGAACTTAATCTCTCCCACATCTTACCGAGCCATGGCTGCCCGGTGTAGGAATGAGTCTCCTTGGTTACTAGTCAAAGCAGCTCTCCAATCTGACCCCATTTGGCCATCAACAAAGCGTAAAGAGGTTAGATGAGAATAAACGTGCTTTACCATGACAGCTACAAGTAATCACAGCCATAACTACAACTGTGAACACAACTACCACAATCATCTACATCTGCCACAACTACAACTATCACTACCACTGCATCAACCATCACAACTACCACCATAGGCAGTACAACCACAGCTATCATCACTATTCTCACAACCACCACAGCTACAACTATAACTACCACAATCACCACTATCATACGTACCACAACTCCAACAACTCCCACATCTAAAACCAACATTGCAACGAGAATAATGGAACAACAATAACAATTACAAGATAATCATAACAATTGAATAGCAACAGAAGCCTCAACAAAATAACATTAAGATCAGAAACGACAACAGCAAGAACGGTAAGACGGTAATAATAATAGCAATAATAGTAATAATAATAATGATAATAACAATAGCAGCAATAATAATAATAATAATAGCAACAACAGCAGTAATAATAATAATAATAATAATAGCAACAACATCAGTAATAATAATAATAATAATAATAATAATAATAATAATAATAAAGTAGCAACGACCTCGACAACAATGACCAACAAAACAAAGGACATAGAAAACGGGAATAAAAAGCAGCAGACGAGGGACTATCGTAAAAAGTAACCCATACTTACCAACACCACCGTCACGAGAGAGAGAGAGAGAGAGAGAGAGAGAGAAAGAGAGAGAGAGAGAGACAGACAGACAGACAGATTGAAGAAGAAGAGAGAGAGAGAGAGAAGAGAAAAAAAATAGGGTGGATATTATCAAAGCTAATTATGACTGATCCGCAACAACCTCCAGTGTTGACACAGATTTCGTTGAAGGCTCCGCAACACCTCTTCCTTAGCGATTTGGTCAGCGTATTGCACCGTAAACATTTTCTTTTTGTTAATTATATCCTTTTAATATCGAAATAGTTTGCGTCAGTGACACAGAAGAAGATATTGAATTAATGTGCAAAATAAATCGCTAATGAAAAGGGGGTTACGAGAACTCCAAAGGCCACTTCGAATACCACTCTTTTATACCTACATAATAATTCTTGGTGTCTGTCTGTCTGTCTGTCTGTTCTGTATACCCCTCAAAATAAAAAAAAATAATAATGAATGGTATAACGAAGACAGACAGACACACAAACACCGTGAATTGTTATTATGAAGGTGAAGGATAAAGGGTTGTATAGGAATTGGTTATTGGAACTTTCTTAACCCCATTTTCATTTGCGATTCATTTTATTCATTACACACAGCCCGATGATAGGTTTTGCAAGATTTTTTGATATTGTGCTACCTTCAGGTGACTCTACACTGAGTGGCATGCCAATTGGTTACCTTTAGCTCAAGAAACCATTTACTACGCCGGGTGGTAACCATGTAACGAAATGGACGCCTGGTGGTCTGTTGAGTTAGGGCGCTGTTGCTAGATGTGGCTCAGAAGGTTTTACAATGAAGGGATGGTTGGGGTTCCGTCTATTTGTCAAGCTGCTTAGTTATATCTTTACATCAGTATCTGTCTATATATCCTTACATCCCTATCTCACTCTGTATATCTGTCTATATCCATTTCTGTCTATATTTATCTACGTTTTTTATATATACATACAGAGAGAGAGAGAGACAGAGAGAGAGAGAGAACGTGTTTAGAATAAAAAAACGAGATATCTAGTCGAAAATACATGTTATGGAACACTAAGAATTAATACCAGATAATACCAGCTCCATGCCGGTTACGCCTGGCATACTTTATTCCGGGTAATACCACACCAATACGTATACATTTTTGCTCAGGCGACCGTGCAGAGTGGAGGGCTAACCTTGCCTAGCCGAGAGACACTGGATTTCCCTGCAAGCACAAGTATGAACCGGTATGAGGAAGAAATATCAGACGGAAGGTGTGTGTGTGTGTGTGTGTTTTGAGAAGTATCAGGCTGAAGGTGTGTGTGTGTTAAGGAAGAAATATCAGGCAGGTGTGTGTTTGTGTTTGTGTGTGTCAATAAGGTAGTGTTGCTAAGTAGTTGTGTATTATTTTCTTGTGTGTGTAATTCACCGGGTCGGTCAGGATCACTTAATGGTCGTGATGGTCGTGATCGTCAGCTTTTACCCTCCCGGAAGGGAGCTGGGAGCTCATATAGTCCGATCTAAGGGCATGGCTGTGACCTTCACACACACACATACACACACACACACACACACACACACACACACACACACACACACACACACACACACACACACACACACACACACGTCACCTTGCTCAAGGGGCACAGTAACCACCCACTTCGTCGGTGAAACTTTTCGCAACCTGAGTGAGGCGCGAACTCCCGTCTACCAGATGGCAAGCGAGAACGCCACCACTGAGCCAGCGAGCGGTGTGTGTGTGTGTGTGTGTGTGTGTGTGTGTGTGTGTGTGAGAGAGAGAGAGAGAGAGAGAGAGAGAGAGAGAGAGAAAGGTTGTGTTGCTAAGTAGGTGTTGTGTGTTATGTTACTTACCTTTGTGTGTGTGTGTGTCTGAGTGTGTGTCATAGTTACTGAGTTGGTGTTAATGAGTAGGTGTGTTGTTAGGTAGCTCTGATTTATGCACTTAATGACTCAAACGTATTTCGTCGTTCATCATCATCATCATCGGTAACCAGTGCCCGCCTTGTTCATATACCAAGAGAGGAGTGGGGTGCAGGTTTCACACACACAGACACACACACACACACACACACACACACACACACACACACACACACACACATTAAGCTCTCTCTCTCTCTCTCTCTCTCTCTCTCTCTCTCTCGTAGCTTCATCTTTCAACCCTTTAGTTTCCTGTTATTATAAATTTAAATTTCTCTCTCTCTCTCTCTCTCTCTCTCTCACAAAAACAAAAGGCACCACCCACTAACATTCAAATACCAAGCCTTAATATAAGTTCATTGCCCATAAAAGCTGTTCTCTACCCACTGAAATGGCTTGGGGTGGGTGGTGGTATGAAAGTGGTGTGAGGGAGTGGTATGAGTGGTGTAGGTGGGTGTTTAAGTGGTATAAGTGAGTGGTATAGGTGGGTGTTTACGTGGTATATGTGGCTCAGTGGTGGTGTTGATGGGTGGTGTTATGAAAGTGGTATGAGTGATATAAATGGTGTAGGTGGGTATCTTAGTGGTGTAGGTGGGTGTTGAAATGGTATATGTGGCTCAGTGGTGGTGTTATGAAAGTGGTATAGGTGGATGGGGGCGTAGATGGGTGTTTTGAAAGTGGTATTAAGTGGTGCAGAGGGGTGTTTAAGCGGTATACATGAGTGGTTTGATTGGATGGAAGTTGCAGATGATGAGTAGGTGGGTGTTAGGAATGGTGTAAGTGGTGTAATTGGTGTGGATGGATGCTTAAGTGGTGTAAGTGAATGGTTTAAGTGGATGTGGGTTGTAGATAAGTGGATAGGTGGGCGGTGTGCAAGCGGTATAAGTGAAGGGTGTAAGTTGATGAGGGTTTCAGATGGGTGGGTAGGTGGGTGGTATGAAAGTGGTACGAGTGGATGGGGATTGTAGATGAGTGGATAGGTGGGTGGTGTTAAGTGCATGAGGGTTGTAAAGGTGGATAAATGAGTGGATTAACTGGTTGAATTTAAGTGGGTGAATGAGGTATAGGTAAGTGTTAGGTGGGTGGGAAGAAGTGGGTAGGTGAGTGTATTTGGGAGATAGGGAGTGTTAATGGGTGGGTTAGAGTTGTAGGTGGGAGTAGGTAGGGAAATGGGTGGGTGAGTGGGTGTAGGTGGATGAGTGGCAGGTTTAGATGGATGTATGGGTGGGTGGTTATCATCATCATCATCATCACCACCATCATTATCATCATCACCGTTACATCAGTCCATTATTATTACAGTCATCATCATTCTTGTGATCATCATCATCATCATCATCATCGCCATTACCAGAATTCTTATCATCACTTGCCATCATCATCATCATCACCTTTATCATTACATTATCATCATCATCATCACCACTATTATAATCATCATCATTATAGCCTGTCTTACTCCACTGCAGAACAAAGGCCTCTCTGCAGACTTTCTCCACTCTGACCTATTTGATGTCAGCCTGTTCCACGATCCCTGCCAGCCATTTCTTGCTCGCTGTCTGCCTCTTCCTCTCACTCCGTCTCCGGGCTGCTACTTTTGTTACTATACGAAAATATGGTGCTAGTCACGAAGAAGTTGCATGGAAAGAATGTAGAGTCGTAGCATTGTCTTGTTCAGTCATTGAGCTAGAAGATACAACTAAAAATATGGTACTAGTCACGAAGAAGTGACTCTCTCTCTCTCTCTCTCTCTCCCACTAACTTTTCTTGCTAGCACGATTATATTATCATTCTCTCTCTCTCTCTCTCTCTCTCTCTCTCTCTCTCTCTCTCTCATAAAAAAATACCTTAAAAATCATCCCATCTCCCATCTTGAAAAATATACAGTTCCCAATTAAATTTATTATATATCAAACTCTCAATATTTTAGTGCTTTAGGGGGCTTTTTTTTTTTTTTTTGCGTAAGAAAAAGCCAGAAAAAGAGCTTATGCAATATCGTAGGAAATGACGTTCGGCGAAACTGAAGGTAAAAGTATGATACTCTAAGCGGAGACTAGATTTGTTGATGGTGGTGGTTATTATTGTTATTATTATTATTATTATTATTGGGGGTGGTGGTGGTGGTGGTGGTGTTATTTTTCTAAGCGCAGACTAGATTTGTTGTTGGTGGTGGTTATTATTATTATTATTATTATTATTATTATTATTATTGTTGGTGTTATTTTTTTATTACCTTAGAAAACCTCCATTAACCTCATCAGCACGAGATTTTTTTTTTTATTCACGTTCCAGCAGACGATTTTATTCAGTTGACAGACATCGGGGTGAAGGGGTTAGTGCTGTCCCTTTATTTTATTCTCGGTCATCCCCTTCTTCTCCTCATACCCTACACCTGCTTACATCTATGTCGACTTAAGTTACATCTTAGTCGTTTATAACATTAGTAGTAGTTGTAGTAGTAGCAGCAATAGTAGTAGTAGCTGTACTAGTAGTTGTTGTTGTTGTTGTACGGTAATAGCAGCAGTAGTAGTGGTTGTTGTAGTAGTACAGTAGTAGTAGTAGTAGTAGTAGTAGTAAAAGTAGTAGCTGTAGCACTAGTACGGCAATAGTAGTAATAGGAGTAGCAGTAGATATAATCGTGTTAGCACATCCCATCTTTTCCTATTACCGGCCAACCATCCAGGAAAACCTTTCACAATATTACATCCGTGATATCATTTACTACTACTACTACTACTACTACTACTACCACTACTACTACTTCTGCTGCTGCTACTACAACTGTTACTACTACTGCTACTAGTAGTAATAGTAGTATCATTTTTTTTTACTAACTTATTAATTTTCTGGCTTATTTTTCCTCAGGTTCATCATTGTATTCTCCTTATCATTGACTATCGTTATCATCATTATCATCCACCACCACCACCACCACCATCATCATCATCATCCATCATCCTAATCATCCACCACCCTCATCATCGTCATCATTATCATCCACCACCACCATCATCATCATGCACCACCACCACCATCATAATCATGCACCACTACCACCATCATCATCCACCACCACCACCACCACCATCATCATCTGTTAGCGTCACACTTTTCCTTCAACCTATCTTTCTCTAACAGGAAAGTTGAGCAAATACCACCACGTAATCCCATCCGGCCTTGAGCCAGCTGTCGGTAACTGGGGTATA
Source organism: Coenobita brevimanus (assembly GCF_032717465.1). Classification (NCBI taxonomy): domain Eukaryota; kingdom Metazoa; phylum Arthropoda; class Malacostraca; order Decapoda; family Coenobitidae; genus Coenobita; species Coenobita brevimanus. The sequence goes on along the minus strand of NC_137002.1, from coordinate 2,226,912 downwards.
GAAAAATCGATTTGTTGCTGATGTCACTTTCGCAATACGTGGAAGTAGCTGGGGTTATTTCCTGTCGATTTCGCGTTAACCCTCTGGCGCTGCATTTTAATCGTGCTGTTACCAGGGACTCAGGATTCCGTGGGCTAGGGTGGTGGGTGAATGAGTGAGTGGCCCATTTAGTAGGTCAGATTTTAGTTATTCTCTCTCTCTCTCTCTCTCTCTCTCTCTCTCTCCCCATCCAGTGGTGAGAGAAGAGAGGTATGGATGATGACGGTGGTGGTGGTGGTAATGGTGGTGATGATGATGGTGGTGGTGGTGGTGATGATGATGATGGTGTTGGTGGTGATGATGATGGTGTTGGTGGTTATGATGGTAGTGGTGGTGGTGATGATGATGATGGTGAAGGTGATGATCGTGGTGAAGGTGATGATGGTGGTGGTGGTGGAGGTAATGATGAATGTCAGGCGATTTGACTCAGTTCATGGAAAGTCTCTTATGGTGAAGGGATAGATTAGAGCAGTGTCAGACCCTTCCAGTTCGAGAAAGCCCTCTTAATATGAGGAAAATCGTTTGAAGGTTGCATGAATAAAACGATATAGACGTCCTTCGGAGAGAGAGAGAGAGAGAGAGAGAGAGAGAGAGACGCACACGCCATGGGAGCAAAAATAAATAAATAAAATAAAAAGTACAATGCTACTTTTCTGCTTTCCTATTGACGTCAGGCGACTAAAACACACACACACACACACACACACACACACACACACACACACACACACACACACACACACACACACACACACACACACGCACGCACGCGCGCGCGCGCGCGCGCGTCATGACAGCAACAAAAAAATTATAAAAAAGTAAATACCGAATAACTAACTCCGGTTAACATCAGTCGATTTTACTGAGCTCAGAGAAACGTACCTTTACAAAATAAATAAATTAATAACGAGAGGTCTTATCTGAAGAACTTATAACCCTTTGAACACGGCCGGGTCTTTTCTTAGGTCAACAAAATATGATAATAACTTAAACAGATATCAAAATGGCGTCTTGGTGCTGAACTTCACTACTGACACACAAGTATCTTCCCAAAGTTTGCTGAATACATAGCGGAAAGATCGAAGCCTCTGACACACGCACTAGCAGAGGTAGGGTTTTCCAGTGTCTTTCGCCAGTTGTAGATTTTCTTCAGACGAAACTGGGAGGATAATTGATTCTTTGAGTGTAGAAGATTTCCGTGGACGCCATTTTTTTTACATTCTATTATTGCTGATACACCCCACGTCCCCTGGGGAGGGGGTGGGGAAGAAAAAGATCCCCAGTATTCCCGCTTGTTGTGAGAGGCAGCGAAAGGGGGCGTTTTTGTCTCCAATCTTTCTCTCATTATTGTCCTTCTCATGTGTTCTGTCCACATTCTCCTCTTGATATTTCCCTGTTTCCTTCGGCCTTTATTTTTCCCCGTACTTATGTCATGTTGGACATTAGGTTTAATGGTATGGATAATTAACGGACCTCCCACTGACGTCGACCTTTCCTTCCATCCTGGAGAGAGAGAGAGAGAGAGAGAGAGAGAGAGAGAGAGAGAGAGAGATAATAAGCCCACCATCAACTCCGATTCCGTTAACGCTGACTTTGCCAGCACCTACCTTATCGCTGTAGACTCATTTCAACGCCGAATCTATCAACGCCACTGTCGATGCCTACTCTGCCACCCGTTCATTATAACGCTGACTCTATCACCATAGCCTCTGCCGACCTCGTACCTGTCAACGCCGACCAGCCATTTTGTGTCTTGGGGCTAGTTCTTTATTACTCCATCCTTCTTAGTACACTCCACAAGAAATGTATCTTAGTATCGTTGTAATAGCGTTGGATGGTTTTGAAAATGTCTAGATTCCTCAGATGTAGGTGGATCTCGTACTTTGTT